>NC_139589.1:23882668-23892668 GCF_946808225.1 Silurus aristotelis
AGAGAGAGAGAGGGGGAAGATTTCTCAGAGAAGAGAGCAAGAAGAAAAGGTTTGAAATGAGAAAAGAGAAGGACAGGTGGATACACTGAATATCTCGAGTCACACACATATATATATATATACTGTATGTATGTGAATGTGTGTATATATTTGAGTATATTGGGTCGGTTAGGAACCAGTGTGAGCTCGTTTCTAAACCCCTGCCTTTAATTAATTAGGACCAGTTTTATGTTTGGTGATAACGTGAGGCTGCGCAGAGGGAATTTCGGCGTCATTACCAGTCATGATCGTGTCCCGTCTGCTCGTACCTTTACATCATGGGAGCGAAAGAACGGCTCGGCACAGCGATGATGCGTGTTGTGGAACGCTGCGGCGACGATGGCGGCTCGAACTGCCTCGATCTTCTCCTGTGTGAGCATTTCAACACCTCCTGCGGACTTCTTTTTCAAGGCTGAATCTGTTTCTTCGAGATAAGCAGACGGGACACATTCTATTATATTACATTGATTTGGTTGATTTATTAGTAGTAACAGTAATACATTGCTGAGATTATACACATTTTCTTCCATCTTTTCCTTCTTCCTAATAACTGAACTCACGGACTGTATAAACTCTGATTGGCTAGTCTGACTGTGATTGACAGGTAAGTGAGAGTAAGCCCCTCCCACTCAGTTTTGTTCCTGATGCGCTCTCAGGGAGAAGAACGAGGCCGTGAGCGTTACACAACAACCATCAGGTCCTCCGTTACGTTGTTTTTTTTTTAACTGCAGGGGAAAAAAAGGGAGGCATCGCTGCTGTTTCCTCCTCGTGAACATGAATAAGATCAAAGGTCATCAGTCCACCTCACTTTTTACCTGCGTCAGGTTTTCAACAAATGAGATTTTTTTCTTTGTGCTTTGGTGGAACACTTTTTATCTAATTAGAAAACCAGTCCAAGTATACAGCATTACACAAGACACCCACACCACACACACCCACACCACCCTGATTGACACCCATCAACATGATAAATGTGTATCTCATGTACGCTCAACTCAAGATCTGTGTGTGTGTGTGTGTGTGTGTGTGTGTGTGTGTGTGTGTGTGTGTGTGTGTGATGCTTGTCTGTGTCTACCTTTTTACTTTCCTCCTATGTATGTATGTACTGTACATACATACATAGAGGAAAGTAAAGAAAGTATGGATGGAAGGATGGCGTATGTTGATGTAGATAGTAAAGTGTGTGTTTTGTTCTCAGCACATCCACGGTCATAAAGGCCCCATCACTGCCGTATCCTTCGCTCCGGACGGACGCTACCTGGCAACCTACTCTAACGCTGACAGCCACATCTGCTTCTGGCAGGTAAGGAGACACTGAGCTTCAACTTAGGACACACACACTTACATACACACACACACACACACACACACACACACACACACACACACACACACACACACACACATACATACACACACTGACCGAATATCTTGAGTCAGTGATAACATGCAGGGGCTTTATTACTGCCCCTAATACACTGTACATCTGTAGGAACGACTCTGAGCAGGGTACTATGTGTGTGTGTGTGTGTGTGTGTGTGTTGGAGCTTGTGTGTTTCCAGGCGTCGAGCTCTGTCTCCTTCTCTCCCTGTGTTTCATTGAAGGCGACAGATCGTCTGCAGTGTGCATCTGTCTGGAACTGTGTGTGTGTGTGTGTGTGTGTGTGTGTGTGTGTGTGTGTGTGTGTGTGTGTGTGTGTGTGTGTGTGTGAGAGAGAGAGAGAGAGAGAGAGAGAGGGGTCACTATATGTCTTTGCCTCAGTGTTTTGCATGTGTCTGTAGACTAACCGACTCTGACCAGACAAACGCTTCTCTATCTATCTGTGTGTGTGTGTGTGTGTGTGTGTGTGTGTGTGTGTGTGTGTGTGTGTGTGTGTGTGTGTGTGTGTGTGTTCTGCTTCTCTTACACCTGCTCATGTTCAGATCAATGACTCCGAGTCTCCTCTGGGTTTAGAATTGTGCATATTCCTCAAACACACACACACACACACACACACACACACACACACATTAGTTGTGTAATTGTTTTATAGTTTATTTGCTTTCTGACACAATTCACATCTTACTGACTTCATTTCTGACTGAAGTGTGCTGAATTACTGACTCACTCACAGACTAAACTACTGACTCATCAATGGACCGACTTACTGACTCCTTGACTTAATTACTGACTCATCTACTAACTAAGTAATTTTCTAATTTAATTATTGACTCATTAATCTACTGACTTAATGACTGACTCACTGAAATACCAATGCACCTACTGACTAAGCTTTTAACTGACTCGCCTACTTACTGTCTCACTGATTTACTTTCTAAATTACTGACACTTTTTTAATTACTGACTCATTGACTTAATTACTGACTCACCTGCTGACGGAATTACAGACTCCTCTCCCGACTTACTGAAATACAGATGCACCCACTTTCTAACTTACTGACTATGAATTATTATTATTATTATGATTATAATCACTGACTCAATTACTGACTCACCCACTAACTGACTCATCTACTGCCTCACTGACTCACTTTTTTTAACTTACTGACTCGGGAACGTGAGCTTTGCTTTTCAGCTCTAACACATGCTGGTATTTCAGATATGATTTTCCAAAACTCACAAAAGAATCATGTGTGTGTGTGTGTGTGTGTGTGTGTGTGTGTGTGTGTGTTTCTGTTGCTCTCTAGATGAACACCTCACTCTTGGGCAGTATAGGAATGCTAAACTCCGCCCCTCAGCTGCGCTGTATTAAGACCTATCAGGTGCCCCCGGTGCAGCCGGCGTCTCCCGGCTCTCAGAACTCCCTCAAACTGGCTCGTCTCATCTGGACCTCCAACCGCAACGTCATCCTGATGGCCCACGATGGCAAAGAGCACCGCTTCATGGTATGAGGAGCCCACGCCCGCACCGAGCCCACGCTCCCGTGGAGAACTTCAGAACCACGGACCTCCGAGCGGAACCGACCCCGGGCCGTGTCCGGGAGAACATGTCTTATCCGACACTTTTTCGTGTGTTTACATGGCTGTTTTTTTTCCTCTTCCCATTCCGTCTTTTATTTAAATCACTTCTAAGTGTACTCGTGTGTCCAGTAGATGGACTTTGGACAATCGTCGTCTCGAGTCGTAAACGGGTCAGAGGTCAACAGGGGACTTTTTATGATATGAAGGGATGCGACGGGAGGTTTTTTTGTTTCATTTGCACCAAGCGAATGTGTTTCTGGCACATAACCTGTTCTCCCTGGGGCCCTTGTGGTCCTCCTTCTACCTATCGCTAGTACCCTTGTGATCCGTGTGTGAGCTCTGAAATTGTTCCTGCATGAGGTACTGAAACTTTTCTCACATTTCATACAGACCGTAAAATGGACCAGAGCCACTTCCTGCGTAGGAGAGGGGTGGAAAAAAAAGATATCAGTCTACGTCTTGGTTTGGCAGGAAGTCCACAATCGGGACACTTCCTGTTTGTTTTTGCGACCTTCCTTTTTCCACAGTGGAAAATATTCCACGTCGGACAAAAAAAAAAAAAAAGTCTAATGTCGTTAATGAATAAATAATTGTAATTATTGGGAGATCGCATTAGTAAATCTACTTCCTTCTAGACAATTGATATCACCATTTCCTGTTTTAGGCATAGATGATAGATATGACCACTTCCTGTCAGCAATTCTGACCACTTCCTGCATTCCCCTAGTCAAAGATTCGGACCATTTCCTGTCTGGCTGTAGTCGGCAAACCCACCCTGGTTTAAGTTTTTATGGATCTCTCTGACAGTGTGGGAGTGGCCTTCAGTCTCGGTCTGACTTGTGACAGTGTGTAGTGGATGAACATTATCATATCACGTGTTGTTGATCGGTACATATTCGCCGCAGCCGGAAGACGCCCAAGCGTAGCTTATTGTGTTTTTTGTGTAGTGTTTTGTTGGTTTTGTCTCGTCTCGTCTCGTCTCGTTGTGAGTCGTCGTCGTGGTTTGGTTTTTTTTTTTATTTAATTTTTTTTTTTTATTATTATCATCATTGTGGAATATTTGCTCGTGTGGTGTTGAGACGCTGTATTGCTATTTATCAAGTAGCTTTTCTTATCTGGGCTTTGGAGTTAGCTTGTGTTGATAATGCTGACAAGCCTGCTAACACACACACACACACACACACACACACACACACACACGTGCTGTAGATACTAGCTCAGAATAAATGAAGGTACAAAAAAAAGACTATTTTTGCCAAATGTTTGTGTCGTTTCTAAATTCGTGTGTGTGTCTGGTACGTGTGTGTGTTTGTGCGCACAAGTTTCTGATTTTCTGGTGAGAAATAAACGAGTAGAAGGAGAAAAACAGATGCAGATGTCCAGCGAACATCCCTTTGTTACAATTCTTTATCTGTTGTGCAATCTTGTACAATAAAGACACACACACACACACACACACACACACACACACACACACACACACAGGAAACCATTCAGTTTATGGAGGTGTGTAAAAGTTTATAAAGCCTTAATTACAAAACTATTTAAAAAAAAATTCTGTATTAATTAACGAGTCACATGGTCCAGATATTGCAGTCGGAGCTCAAGGTTTTGGGTCTCCTAGTTCAAGTGAAGGCAAAATTTCGTTCTCCTGCATCCAAAGACGTCTGATAGAATTGTGTGTGTAACAGTTTGGAGCAGAACCACATCAGGGTGGAAAAGTTAGGTGTCCCAATACTTTTGGCCGGACAGTGTGAGTATAGAATTCTTTAACTTTATATTAACTCTTAAACTCTACTGCAGCAGACTTTATTACAATATAATAACAGCTTTATACAAATAACCTGTAAAAACAACACACACAACATACTCACAAAGCATACACACACACACATACACACACACACACACACACCACAAATATATACACAATGTGGCAAATACAACACATATTTACAAAAAACACAATCAATCTGTGAAATTTTCAGCTTGATCTTGTGCGCGTTACATCATAGCACCTGCCTGAGGGGGTGGGGGGTGTGTGCGTGTGTGTGTGTGTGTGTGTGTGTGTGTGTGTGTGTGTGTGTGTGTGTGTGTGTGTGTGTGTGTGTGTGTGTGTGTGTGTGTGTGCCCGCGCTAACATTTACTGAATATATTGAACTGTACTGTAAAGCGGTGTTTGAAGACGACGCTGATGGTTGTGTGCGTCTCTGTGCTCAATAAAATAAAAGATATCTGACAGGAGTTTCAAGGTGACCACACACACACACACACACACACACACACACACACACACACACACACAACACACACACACACACACACGAGCACAGACGGAGCAGAGACATGCACAGACGCTCGATACCGAAGCCGTCTGGTGTGACAATGACGTCAGAATGAGTGTGTGATTGGAATGTGAGGGAACTTCTGTCTCAACCAGAGAGATTCAAACTCAACTCAGGTAAGTGCAAAAGTTTGTGCACCCACATAACAACATGATACACAGCAACTATTAGACTGTTGTTTAGATTCAACTAGAGTCTTCTTCTACTTCTTTCAGCTGCTCCCATTAGGGGTCTTCACAGCAGATCATCCGTCTCCATACCCCCCTGTCCTCTACATCTTCCTCTTTCACACCTGCATGTCTTCCCTCACCACATCCATAAACCTCCTCCTTGGTCTTCCTCTTTTCCTCCTTCCTGGTGGCTCCATCCTTAGCATTCTCCTACTGATATACCCCATGTCCCTCCTCTGCACATGTCCAAACCATCTCAATCACACCTCCCTCACCTTGTCTCCAAAACGTCCTACATGCGCTGTCCCTCTAATAAACTCATTTCTAACCCTGTCCATCGTCGTCACTCCCAATGAACATCTTAACATCTTCAGCTCTGCTACCTCCAGCTCCACCTCCTGTCTTTTACTCAAGGAAGGAGGATTAAGAAGGATTGAAATTACAGGGCAGATAAAAGAAAGATAAATATAAAAAAAAGGAAGGAAAAAATTAGGATCAGAAAAAGGAAATTTGAAGATAAATGGATAGAAAAAAGGATGTACATAAAGGAAGAAAAATGAAGAAAGACTGAAATGAAAGACAGGCAGAAAAAAGAAAAACTAATATAGAAAAGAAAGGACTGAAAAAATTAATAAAAGAAAGAGAGAAACAAATAGATGGATGGAAAGATTAAAAACAATGAAAAGAAAAGTGTGAAAATGGAAAGATGAAAAGCAAGTATAGATAGACAGGACAAAGAAAGGCAGAAAGACAAATATAAAAAGAAGGAAGTGTCATACTAAACAAAAGTATTGGCACCCCATTTATTTGCAGTTGTACTTTCAATCACTTTATTCTTCCCAGAAGGAAAAGAGTTTTTTAGATGATTGTGTTTCAGTGTACTTTTTTGTTTATTCCACATCTGTATGACACAATTTGATTATATTTTATTTGTTAAAGTTATTGACCCAAAAATCTCAAAAACAAACAAAAAGGAAAAAAAATAATTCTATAAATATGCAAATTAGACACATCCTAATGTTACATAAGCCCAGCCCCTTTTTTCTGATTAGGTTTTACATTCCTAGCCTGGAAAAGGTGAGAGAGAGAGAGAGAGAGAGAGAGAGAGAGAGAGAGAGAGAGAGAGAGAGAGAGAGAGAGAGAGAGAGAGAATCACCGCTGAAGAAAAGACATGACACTAATATGGAGTGGTAGTCGACCTGTTCAGGATGACCTTTAACCTTTCACTCGCTCATCCCAGGCCAAAAATCAATAAGAGGCAGAAGCTGGATATTTCCTCATCCTAACTAGAGCACCGAGCTCCGACCCCAGCACTCTAACAAAGGACATGGTGTGTGTGTGTGTGTGTGTGTGTGTGTGTGTGTGTGTGTGTGTGTGTGTGTGTGTGTGTGTAAAACTCGGCTATCTGGAGGTGACGGCTTGTATAATGGGCTGGAAAGAAGAAGCTCAAACCACACAAATACCAAAAGGTCACATTCAGAGTCACTGAATATCAAACTCACAACAGCAAGAAGCACAGAGATATTAACTAACACACACACACACACACACACACACACACACACACACTGCACTGTCATATACAGGTTACACACACACACACACACTCATACACACACTGCACTGTCATGCACAGGTTCCACACACACACACACACACACACACACACACACACACACACACACACACACACACACACACACACACTCATATTCTCACACACACTGCTACAGTTTAGCTTGGATGTATAGTTTCTGAACTGTGTGTGTGTGTGTGTGTGTGTGTGTGTGTGTGTGTGTGTGTGTGTGTGTGTGTGTGTGTGTGTGCGTGCGTGCGTGAGCACGTGCATGTGTGTTTATATCTGTATTTCATTAATGCCTTGGATCATCACTCCTGAGTTTCGAGAAGGTGTAATGGAACCTGTCTCCATCCCTGCAGTGGTCTTCAGGATTCAGGATGGGTTCTGGTGCTTCAGGAGCTCAGCAGGACTCCGAGCTGATGAGGAGTGTGGAGCACGTTCAGCACGCGGCAGGCGGGTCTCTCAAAGGAAAAAAAAAAAAGTGAACTGCATCTTTGTGTCATTACTATGAAAGGGTGCGATGCTATAAAGCCCTGCGTGGGGTGTCGAAGGGGCACATGGAGGTTTTTTTGTCACGTGATTTCCTCGTTGCTTCTGTGAAACTGTGCCTTTGTTCTGTAAAAGAAAAGTCACAGACAACAAAAAGAACTTCGTTCCCAAAACGAGGCGATTAAAGCAAGCGGGTTTGATCGAGTGTTTGTGCGTTCTCTACGGGAATGTGGCTTTCTCCTCGTCTGTCAATTAGCCCCGAAGAGACAGCGTCCATTTAACTTTCCCTTCTCTACCTGTTGCTCTTTATTGATCTGCTCCAAATGAATTGTAAGAGTGAGTCCGCTGCTTTAGAGACCACGCCGGGTGAGTCAGGAACGCCCAGGGACCTCCACAGCTCCCGTTTAGAACACCACCCACAATCAATGCCCTCACAGTGCGGGGATACGTAGAAGCGAGAGAAAAATTACCCGCACGAGAAGAGGAGGAAAAGAGATGGGATGATGGATGAGAACAGGAACGTTGAAACCGGAAAGAGAGCGAGAGAGTGAGTGTGTGATCACGTTCCAGGCTGGAGGTTTACATCCTCCATCCAATCAGAAAAGCAGAGATTATATTTTACAGTCAGAATGACCTCCAACCCCTGCCTTGTGACTATTTATCACAGCCAGCCTAGCCCCGCCCCCTGCTCTCAGAACAGCGATTTACAGTCTGTGAATATTAGATATTGATTTTATTGACTGGAAGCCTACAATCTGTAGCAGGTGGAATGTTGTGGAATTTCCTCTACGGCGTTCCCACCCTCCTCCTTCTCATTTTCTTTTCTCTTTCCCCTCCGGTGTGGCTCCTGTGATACACCGAGGGTTGGAGGTGAAGAAAATGGCCGTGGTTTAAGCATTTCTAGAGTGACATTTCATGATTTAGCCATAGGGGGCGCTCATGCTAACATCATCATCATCATCATCATCATCATCATCATCATCATCATTAACATTATTATTATTATTATTATTATTATTATTATTTTATTTGTCTGTATGAAGACATTTTGTTGATTATTTTGTGATGATGTGATGATTATCTATCTATCTATCTATCTATCTATCTATCTATCTATCTATCTATCTATCTATCTATCTATCTATCTATCTATCTATCTATCTGTCTGTCTGTCTGTCTGTCTGTCTGTCTGTCTGTCTGTCTGTCTGTCTGTCTGTCTGTCTGTCTGTCTTGATGATTACGTCTCATTACACTCTGGTACTTCTGCATGGTTCTCTGAACTGTATATAAGGATGAAGTGATGGATGCAGCAGTGGAGGACAGGAGTGGAGGACAGGAGTGGAGGACAGGAATCTGGACACTAAAGATAGACTCTGGCTTTGGTTTTTCTCTGTGGTTACTGGTGATTTTGTTAGTGGAGCTGCAGGGGTCTGCAGGACTGGCAGATGTTGAGCTGTGTTTTAAGACCTCCTCTAATCCTATTTGTTCAATGAAAGGCCCTTCTGCGGCCAGAAAGCAGTAAAAGTCAGCACAGAGCAACAGCTTGGGCATCTTATAAAGCTTCTGTTCCTCACACTGGACCAACGGATGAAAGCACTTCATCTCCTCCCTGTAACTGCCTCCGAAAACACCACATTGATCACCAAAGAGGTGTGAAGGAGCTTCAGAAACCACTTGGCCTTCTCACCATCACTGAGTTTCCATCATTTATGGTTTAAAATTTCTCAAGGACTCAATTTATCTCATAAATCACTGGGAAAATATACAGTTTATATAAAACATTTAATCTCAGCATTTTACACCCTGAAATCTCCAGCCTGAGGAAACTCCTCACATGATCAAATGTGTCTGACCTTATCATCTCTATTAAATTCTGAAATTTATGAAAAGGTTTTGAGAGAATTGAGAGAACAAACACAATGACCTTTAAACAATCTACAGTTTATAGTCCACCCTGAGCTCCTGCCACCCTGAGCTCCTGCCACCCCGAGCTCCTGCCACCCTGAGCTCCTGCCACCCAGAGCTCCTGTGAATAAATACACATAAACATAAAATGTAATTGTTAATGGAGAAGTATAGAGAAGGTCAGAAGGAGTTGCATTGTGTGTTTGTGGAATTAGAGAAAGCGTACGACAGGGTGGAGAGAGGAGTTGTGGTATAGTATGAGAAGGTATGTGAGGGTGGTGCAGTACATGTATGAGGACAGCATGACAGCAGTGAAGTGTGCAGTAGGAACGACAGACTGGTTCAAGGTGGAGGTTGGACTGCATCAAGGATCGGCCCTGAGCCCTTTCCCATTTGCAATGGTTATGGACAGGTTGATGGATAGGAGTCTCTGTGGACTATGATGTTTGTGGATGATATTGTGATTTGTGGTGAGAGTAGGGAGCAGGTGGAGAAGAGCCTGGAGAGGTGGAG
>NC_139589.1:23897668-23907668 GCF_946808225.1 Silurus aristotelis
AGCTTTATGCCCAGCCTAAGTGTTCGATATAATCAATTTGATATAAAATCAGATCCGTTTAATTCTAATGAGACACAAAGTGGGCAAAAGGGGCTTTTATTGTACATGTCACATGTACATTACAACACAGTGACATTCTTTCTCCACATGTTTGAAAGCTCAGCCCTGATAAATGCTCCTGAGGTACCACTTACCTTTGCTCCTGTTCCTTCCTTCACTTTGGATGTGCCAGATTCGTCCTGACTCTCTACCTCTACATGGAGTTCTCTTTTACTGAAGACCTCTCTGTGTTAGGATGGTTCCACATTAACAGATCCATTAAGATACTTATCAACTCAAGAACTTTGAGGATGGATTTGGATTGGAATTAGAATCAGTAGTCTGCTACAATGGTGAACAGTTCTGCATTTCTGTCCATCACTAAACATTTTGATGGAACTCTAATGAATAGAGATTTAGTGATGAGGATGAGGATGGATTCCCTTCTGAGTCTGGTCTCTCTCAGTGTTTCTTTCTTGTGAAGTCTGAGGGAGACATTCAGGGAGACTTTTTCCTTGGCGGGGTCACCACTGGATCACTCAAAAGGGATAACATTCTAAGAAACAAACTTATAGGCACTAAACTTTTACTGTCTTTTATAGAACTTTTATACAACCCATATTATTTCTGTAAATAATGCATCCATTAAAATGTCCATTGTTAAAAGGTTTAAGGGCCTTGCATAAGGGCCCAAGAGTGGCAGCTTGGCCATGATAGGGCTTAAACTCACAACCTTCTAAACAGAGGTTTAACCACTGAGCTACAACTCCCCCCCCCCTTAAAAAAAATAAGAAAGTGATGATTCTGCATTGTGTTTTCTATATAACTTTCATTAATACTAAATATTTACCATCTAATCAATTAAAACTGTAACTTCTACACTCTAGTTATTTAACAGTGCACATTTTTATGCTCTTGTTCATTAAAACTCTCCATTTCTACACTCAAATTTGACACTCAATAAAAATGGAATATCTTGACTAAAACTTTTACCCCCAAATTAATTTAAGCTTTTTTTTTACACTATGTAATTTGCAGTGTACATTTTTATGTTCTTTTAATTAAAACAAAATTTTACAAGTGAGAAAGTAATTCTCACTTGTAAAAAAGTGAGAAAAAAAAATTTCTCCAAAGTAATTGAGAAATGAGAAAGTGATGATGCTGTGTTGTGTTTTCTATGTAACTGCACATTTTTACACTCAAAATAAAACTCACTTAAAATACACTTTCATAATTTCTTTCTTTTTTTTTTTTTAAACTACGCTTCAATTAATTAATTAATTTCATTCATTAATAAATATGCTCTCCTTAATTACAACTGTAAAATTGTACCCATTTGTTAATTAAAACATTGTTTTACCTCAAATGAATAAAAAAAATAATTTTACACTCACATTAATCAAAACTGTTCATTTTTTATACAGTTGTTAATTAAAACAGTAAAGTTTACACTCGAATACAAACTGTCAATTTTTACACTCATACCCACAAACTACATACTTTTTTTTTTTTTTACTATTTCATCTACATTTTTACATTGTCCTGTTTGTAACATTTAAGTGCAATACTGTAGTGTATATTTTTTTCTCTAATGAAAGCCGAATGTGTGTAAAATATAGACTGTGTTTTTTTTAAACGCTTTGAGAAGAAACACACATTGCGGTACCTCAACATCTCAGTCCATACACGAGGAGGAAGAATCCATACACAAGTAAAGAAGTTTAGTTACAGATGTGCGTATAACCACCAGGGTTCTTAAGAGTGTGTGTGTGTGTGTGTGTGTGTGTGTGTGTGTGTGTGTGTGTGTGTGTGTATTTGAAAAAGCTTAGAGAGTGAAGATGTAGAGATGTAGAGCTCTATATAAAGAATGCTCAGAGCTCATGAAAAAGGTAGTTTGACAGAAGTAAAGGATGTTTTTTCAATAAAAAAGCGAGGACTATGATGCCAAAAGTGCAATCGAGTGATAGTGAACTAGGGAGTAAGTGTCTGAAAAGAGAGCATTAAAGAGAACGAGAGAGAGAATGAGACAGATAGGAGGAAGAGAGAGATGAGAAAGGGATGTAAACATGTGTAAGGTTTTCAGCAGGGCTTTGGAGAGCAGTTTAGCACCCGATGTACACGCTGAGGATGAAAGATAATAGAAAATGGAGGAAAAACACTGATGCCGAGAGAAAGAGGGGGGGGGGGGGGAGGTGTGTGTGTGTGTGTGTGTGTGTGTGTGTGTGTGTGTGTGTGTGTGTGTGTGTGTGTGTGTTTGCTTGGCTGCTCCTGTCTGATCGATGGGGCTCTGTGGTCATGCTGAGCGTCCAGAAGGATCCCAGAGTCTCAAGCGCAGCGGCAAGCAATACATGAGTGCATATCATCTCACACACACACACACACACACACACACACACACACACACACACACACACACACACACACACACACACACACACGCACGCACGCACGCATACACACACACATGCACATACACATTTACACACAAAAGGAAAGTCTGTAAAGCAAACTCCTCTAAGTCTTAGTCTTGAATATATCTGTGTGTGTGTGTGTGTGTGTGTGTGTGTGTGTGTGTGTGTGTGTGTGTGTGTGTGTTCAATTAAAATTTGTATTTGTCACATACACATTCATACAGAGTACGACCTACCAGGGAAAACACCCATGTCCAAACTTTGGACTTGAATGGTCATACAGAACAGACCTCCAAGCATAAAGGCAACACCTCCATCAGGCTCAGGGACGCAGAAAGCCTAGCCTACTTCAATTTGGAATGCCAAGCCCAGAAACCCTGTCTACTTCTATAGACCTAACAGGTACAAAGACTTCACCTCTTCATTTAAGCCTGAGAGCTACAAAGACCACAACCCCTGCATTAAGACCACCATGAACAATAGTCACACCTCCATCAGTAGGGTCTGAGTGGAGTAAAAAGCCTAGCCTCCTTCAGTTTGGAAAGACAAGCCCAAAAGCCCAGTGTTCTTCTATGGACCTAAAAGGCTACACTTCTTTTATTGGGACCTGAGAGCCAAAAAGACCACAACCCCCTTTATTGGGACCACCAAGCACAAAGACCACTCCTACTTCAAAGGAGTTCACACACACACACACACACACACACACACACACACACACACACACACACACACACACACACACACACACACATACATACACACGCTTTTAAGAGGAAATATTTGTTTAGAAGGGTGTGTGAGCCCACGGGAGACATCGGCGAATGGTACCTTCCTCTGTTAGATATTACACAATTCCGACAGTTTAACAGCAAAGAAATTAATAACTATAAACCAAATAAAGTCAGAACAAAGATCAAATGAAGAGGTCGATGTTATAAAGAGAACGAGTTGACGAGACAGTGTAAAACACACAACCTGTAAGTGTCTACTTCACGAAAAGATCAATATCAAGACCCGCGTGTTGTACAACACATATTATAGCACTTTAAATGGCAAACATTGTGGAGCCTGGGTTTTTTTTTGTCCTGTTGGTGTTTAATTCTGGAATTTTATAATCTATTTCTGAACTAGCATTTGGATCAAACGTAGTAGTTTATGTGATATTCCTCAAATTCTGCAAATGCTTTAGTGGCCAAAAAAATGCTAAAAGAAATTGCAGATGTGAATTAATTTGAACATGAACAGTAATTTTTTTAAATATATAAACCTCAAGATAAAAAGGAAAAAGAAGCTGCTGGACTGGGGGGGGGGGGGGGGGGGTTATAGCATCTGGAAAATACAAACAATAAGCAGATAAAAGTGACAACAAAATGTACAATTGTGTGAGAGTGTGAGGGGATGGAAATACCTTTGGGTGTCCTGAAACAAGAAAATAACCAACCTCATGGAGGTAACAGTAAGAGCCTTTTTTTCTATAAAGGCACACCCTGACATGAAAACTTACATAAATTCTAACTGTAATAGTTTTGCTAAATTAACACATTTTTTATATTAAATGAATTAAAACTACATTTTTACGCTCTAATTAAATAAAACAACATATTTGTACACTTGAATGAATTATATCTGTTTTTGCTCTCTGATTAAAACTGTATATTTTTACACTCTAATTAAGCAAAACTATATTTTATGCCTTAATTAGTTAAATTGTAAATGTATAAATCAAAAGTATTAAAACTATACAAAATTTTACACTTGAATAAAAAAATTCGTAAACTGTAACTTTTACTCTCTTATTAATTAAAACTGTATATTTGTATGCTCTAATTGTTTCTATTCCTTTCTCAAGTTAATAATAAAACTATACTTTACAATTGAAAATGTACTTTTTTTTTTTGCTGAAATGAATTCAATTTTCCCTGCAGATAATTAATTAAAACTAAACATAGATTAATTATTAATGTAATTTACCTGCTTTGTTAAAAATATTAAATTAACTTTATTTGGCAAATGTATTAATACTATACAAATTCTTACAGTGAAAGTAAAATTGTACATTTATTTGCAGAAATCAATTAGATGTTTTTAAATTAACATGAATAATACACTTGTCTGCTTTAATAGTCAAATTAGTGAAAATTTTACCTTTTTAAACTCAATTGAAGGAATTAATTCATTTTAACTTTAAATGGATTTTTTTTCCCCTTAAATGAATGAAAAATCTCTCATTCAGGATTTTTATTTTCTCCACGCTGCACTACGCCGCTATCGGATGATGAAAACTATTTGTAAAGCCCTGTTTCTTGTCTCACCCTCGGTGCTCTCGAGAGAACGGATTGAATAGATGCTAAAACCAGAGGCGGTTGTTTTGATTAATATTTGTTTTCAGATATATTGATGCATTACAAGTTCATTATTGATCTCTCTTTCGTGTTGTTTGTTTGATTCTGAGAGACTGGTGGTGGGCCGTGGTATCGAATGGCCACTCTGTGTGTGTGTGTGTGTGTGTGTGTGTGTGTGTGTGTGTGTGTGTGTGTGTGTGTGTGTGTGTGTGTGTGTGTGTGTGTGTGTGTATATGGACTGCTCAGAAAAACAAATGCGTGATAAATTCATTGAGGCGTTTCCTCATGTCGCAGGCTAAACGAATGATATCAAGGATAGATTGGCAAGTGACTCCCCTTTCATTTTCGACGTGTGTGTGTGTGTGTGTGTGTGTGTGTGTGGGGTGGTTTGTGTGAGAGAGATCATCCACCTGCATTCTTCGAGTCCATTAACAGCCCCTCTATCTACACACGGATTTGATTTCCGTCTCATAACCACTGGCTGTGACCGGGCACTGAATCCGCTCTTTAAGACCGGATTGGTAGATCGATGGGGCTAGCTTTAGCGAGATGTGCTAACAGTTCCCAGTGAAACTTGCTCTGTGTGTGTGTGTGTGTGTGTGTGTGTGTGTGTGTGTGTGTGTGTGTGTGTGTGTGTGGACTAGCGCAGGGGATTAGCACACCCCTTAGGAGCCCTAGGACTGTAGAACCCCCAGAGGAGGTTAAAGGGTCTTTTTGAGGGGATGCAATGAAGCACACACACACACACACACACACCACACACACACACACACACACACACACACACACACACACACACTCTCCAGTGTTCAATTTGTCATATTTGTAACTTGGTCTTGTTCCTTGATGTTTAAAGACTCTGTATATCCCTCTGTGTGTGTAGGTGTAGCTAGCCTTGTCTAAGCGTGTGTGTGTGTGTGTGTGTGTGTGTGTGTGTGTGTGTGTGTGTGTGTGTGTGTGTATCAGGACATGCCTGAGTGCCAGATTGAGCTGGTTAGCACCAGACGTGCGGCTTAGCGCTGCAGATTGAGAGGCGACGGCCTCTTGACATGGCCGCCTGGTTAAAAGGGATCTCTGGAGAGCAGTGTGGACGGCCGCTGCGTGCTCCACAGCCATACGCCCGCAATATGGCCCTCTCAGAGCTTATAATTATTGGCACCCTTCATGATAATGTGAACAAAAAATTTTACACAGACACGATAACAATTAAAGTCTACTCAGTATTGAAAAATCTTATAAGTTTTTAGTTCATTTTTTGAACATCCAATTTGCTGCTATAATAACCTCCATTCTTCTAACAAACTCCTGCACTAGATTTTGTGTAGATTTTGTGCTCATTCTGGTGCTATAAGGGTGTTAGTAATGTCAGGTACTGATGTAGGTGAGGTAAGGAGGCCTGGGGTGCAGTAAACATTCACATTCATCCCAAAGTTGTTTAAGAGCTTTATAGAAGGAGTTCTTTCACTCCAAACCATATCTTCATGGAGCTGGAGCTGGCTTTGTGCACATGAGGAGGGTCATGCTGGAACAGTTTTTGGTCTCTTAGTTAAAGCGGGGAGATGGAAGCTTATTGGTTGAGACATTGGACTACATTGGTTACGCAGGTTATGAGTTAAAATAACACACACCAAGATGCCACTTCTGGGACCCTGAGAAAGGCCCTCAACCCCATAGCTGCTCAGTTTTATAAATGAGATAAAGGTAAGTTGCTCTGGATAAGGGCGTCTGTTAAAATTCCATGTAAATGAATGGAAAATTTAATAGTAGAACATCCAATGACATCATATACAATTTTGTGCATTAATTTTTGTAAAATAATTTGAGGAGGAACCACACATGGCTGGGACAAGCATGTGTCTCTATACTTTTGTCCATACAGTGAATATTAGGTATTTTAAAATATTTTCTCTCAAGAATATATGATCAATCTATGACTTTATTAACACCCTTGTGGCTGAAATCTCAAAAAAAATCTACAAATCTCTATAAAATCTAGTGGAACATCTTCCCAGAAGAGTGGAGGTTATTATAACAACAAATGGAGACTAAATGTGAAATGCAATGTTCTGGTCAATGTTAATGTTGTTACACATATAACGGTAAAAGTGGTATAAATGGTATAAACAGTATAAACGTTATAAACATTATAATTGGCATAAACAGTATAAACGGTATAAACGGTATAAATGGTCCTTTCCTCAATTTTTTTAAGTCAATTAGACAAAAATAATCTTCAAGTATGAACCAGTCCATCAGAGAACGTTTACTCAAGCTTTATAAAGCTCTGACACTGGAGACTCCTTCCATCAATGTAACGCAGGCATATGAGTCACAGAAAACCTGATCATATCAACAAATTCCTGCGGTTTTCAATTCTTTAAATGATAACCCACCTTGTATGAGGTTTTCCCTACAGAGGGAAAGCGTTTGTGTGCGTAGGAGTCTGTATGTGTGTGTGTGTGTGTGTGTGTGTGTGTGTGTGTGTGTGTGTGTGTGTGTGTGTGTGAGAGTGAGTGAACCACGCCAGCTGCACACGACAGGCATTAAAATGCAGGAGGAGCAGGTAATCGATAGTGAGGAAACAGGATACACTCAACAGGAAATGGGAACAGAGTGGGCTTCAGCTGATACGAGGCTCTAAAGGTTTCAGGCCGTAAACTTGAGCAACAGTCCAGTGGTTAACTTCCTAAATCTCTGAGTGTGAGCTGAAGATGAACACTACGCTGAACGTGCTGATAAATCACTTTAACAAATATATATATAAATTCATTACAGATTCATAAAAAAATTTATTCAAAAATATTAATAAACGCTAATTCTTATTATGGGGGAGTGGTGGCTCCAGCGGTTAAGGCGCTGGGTTGTCGATCGGAAGGTCTGGGGTTCAAGCCCCGGTATCACCAAGCTGCCACTCTTGGGCCCTTGAGCAAGGCCCTTAACCCTCTATGCTCCGGGGGTCCCTTACGAGGGAAATATCAAGGTCCGTGACGTCGAAGTGACGTGGGGCCGCCTTCCCGTGGGCTCACCACCTGCAGGAGGGACCGTAAGGGACGGTGCTGTGAGGATTGGGCAGCAGTCGAAGGCGGGGGCCTGCTTAGACTGCTGCCCCCGCGACCCGAATTACGGATAAGCGGGAGAAAATGAATGAATAATTCTTATTATTCAATCAAAACTATGATTGTAAACGTATACTTTTGTAATAATCAATCATAAAGCTTAGGTTTTAACCTTTAACAGATTATCTCATCTCAAAATATATCCCGTATTTATTAATTTATCAATCAATTAATAAATTTTTTATTAATTTGATAGTTTATTAAAATTCAGTGTAATTACACAATGATAATTAAATTGAAATCATTATTAGTATAATGTTAACTTTTAATAAACTTGCATGAATATAAAAATTCAATGTATGTACATAGTAAATATAATATTATTATATATATATTATATTAGTAAATATATTAAATATCATTATAAAATGTAATAATATATTTGATATTTACATATAAAATATTGATATTAAATTGTAATAATAAAAATTTTATTTATATTTGAATTTTTTTTATATGATAAAAGAAGCAAATAAGTATATATACAAACTCATACATATTTTTTGTATTTACAAAAACAAAGTCCTACTCTTTAAATCATTCTGTATTTCACATTATATATATTAAATAATATTTATATACTATAATATATTAAGCTTTAATCCAAATCAAGTTTTAGTGTCATTTCAGCCAGTAGAGAACAGTACACAGTAAAATGAATCAGTGTTCCTCCAGAACACGTGTGCAAACACACGTGCACTTTACGTAGAGTCCTAGTTAGTAGTTTTGTGTTTTACATCATTATATTGTTTCATGTTGTTTTACTGTGTAAAGCTGAACTGACAATAATGTATATTATAGTTTATAAATATTATACACATAAATATTTGTCAATTTTTTTACCTGCATTCATAGAGATCATGAAGATCCACATGACATAATAAATTCACATTGAATTTCATTAAAGTGATAAAATTACGAATACGTTTCCAAACCCTGTAAATGGTGCTGAACTGTCGGAGCGTAATAACGAGAATTCCTCTGATAAAGCTGTGCTCCTCGTCCGGGGCTTGTAGAGCCGCCTGGTTTTGATTGACAGTGGCGATAAGTGCTCGGTGCTAATGAGGCGTAAAGAATAGGTGATTCCACAAGCCACTACTTCATGATGCTAATTAATAGAGCATTGATTGGCCGAAAGGAGGCCGTGCTGCTGCATGGAGTTCATGAAGGACTGGGAAATGGAGGGTGGAGGTGGAAGGAGGCAGGGTTAAATAAAAGGATGCAATTTGACTTTTTTCTCCTTGACCCTTTTTTTTGTGCTGAGCGCTAAGCAGGCAGCACTGTGACCTGGAAATGATTAGCGGTGCAGGGCGCATCGTGACACCATCTGCATGCCGGTGACGTGTTTTTCAAGAAGTAAAGTGAACATTAAGTCCTCATATGAACGTAATTAGCTAGAAAAATGTTGAAATACATAACAAATATTTCTCGATTACGCATTTTTTAATCATGTTTGTTGGTAAATGGTTATCTATTTACATCAGTGTGTGTGTGTGTGTGTGTGTGTGTGTGTGTGTGTGTGTGCGCCTGGGCTTTTGCCCGTATGTAATCACTCTCAGCTGCAGTTATGCGGCTTGCTGTGTCGATTTGTGATGCAGTATTTATTGATTTGTCAATACTTACATGCCGTTTTGGCACCGTCGGCTTGTAGCTAAAGGAACAATGTGATTTGATAATGCAGCTCCCCTCCCCCTCGGTTCCCACAGCTAATAAATTCAAATGAACTGCTTACATACATGTCGGAGACACACACACACACACACACACACACACACACACACACACACATGTTGCTACGCTGTTATGTCTGTTAGCACCCAGAATTGTGACTTAATTAAGAAAACTTCTCTTCTGAAAAATAAAATAATAAATAAAATAAAAAGATTAAATAATTGCAGTGAAAATAATGTCAAATTGTGTAATAAAATTTCACAAGTGTAAAATACGGGGTCATAATGGGGCGAGATATAAAGCTGTAATTGTACAATTTGATCTTGTAATTTTGTGGGCAAAAATAAAGGTACTGAACAAAATCGCATTAAAATAATTACTAAAATAAGTTTTACAAAATAAAATTACATGTTTTTAG
>NC_139589.1:23912668-23985168 GCF_946808225.1 Silurus aristotelis
CTTAAAGAATGGTGATCAGAATGAGGTAGAATACTGTCATTTGTTGCTAATTTGACAAATAACAATATACGATATCCAACAAAAACCGAGTGATTTACAGTACAGTCATTTGGGGGTGAACGACAAACATGACAGCTTTTTGTATCTGTATCTAATTGGGACACATTATCTGTTCATTCCGGATACTTGTATTTGGGGGACAGAGAGGGAATGGAGGGAATGAGAGAGAGAGAGAGAGAGAGAGAGAGAGAGAGAGAGAGAGAGAGAGAGAGAGAGAGAGAGTAGGCCAGTGCTATAACCTTGCCAGGGTGTGTGTTAGACCTCTAAAAATAAATCTGATTAGTGTTGCAGCCCAGGGCTGCGGAGGCCAGACCGATGAGAGTATTGATGAGTGGAGTTCAGCCTGGCAGGCAGCATGGAGAGAAAGAGTGAGAAAGAAAGAACGAAAGAAAGGAAGAGGGATAGAGGGAGAGCAGGGGAAACAGCCACTGGCCAGCGGCCATAGTAAACCTATTGATCCAGCACATAGCCCATCTGTGTACGGCACAGTGAATGCACAGCCAATTCCCACCTCTCTCTCTCTCTCTCTCTCTCTCTCTCTCTCTCTCTCTCTCTCTCTCTCTCTCTGTCTCACTCTTAATCTGTCTCTCTGTCACTCATTGGTTTTGTCTCTTTCACTTTTTCGGTCCGTCTATCACTCTGCGTTCATATCTCCGTCACTCTCCCTCACTGTTTCAGATTTATTTTATGGGTTTGCGCCAGTAATACTGTATGTGATTACATGTGAAAGAAAGTTATTCCCAGAATAAGGTGATGTGTATGAATAAAGTGATATGTGATAAATATATTCATATTAAAAAAATTACTTGTAAAAACAAATGAATGATTTCAATGGAGGAGCTTGCGGTTGGGGGGGGGGGGGGGTAATGGGGTGTTGTGTAAATAAATAGTTCAGGTGGAGGAAAAAAATGAAATCTTTCAAAAAAGTGATTTTATAATATACTCCACTCTTCTGGGAAAATGTTCTAGATTTTTGGAGATTTGTGCTCATTTAGCCACAAGTCTGTTCAGTAGGTCAGAGCTTTATAGCAGAAGATCTTTCACATCTTCCAACCCATGGAAAGCAGATCTTCTTGGAGCTAGCTTTGTGTACAGGGGTATTGGAAATTTCATACTGCACATCCAAAGACACCCGATTATACACTTATGTCCCTACAGGTTTATGCTAACATTTTGGTGAAGAACCCCAGATGGCTGGATAATTCTTTTGGACAAGTGTAGGTGAAAATAGAAATGTGGAACAACCATTAAGAACAAAAAAAAAAAAAAAAAAAAGAAGTAAATTGAACTAATAGATTACCTCATGATCCAATAGAAGCTAGTGTCTTGGCATGCAGCTAGCATCATTTCTATCATGCTAGCTAAGAGATTAGCCGTTTTTTAATTATTGTGCTAATTAAAAAACGGCTAATCTCTTAGCTAGCATGATAGTTGTTGTTTCTACACGTTCCTGGCTTCCTTTCTGGGTCATTTCAGGTGTGTAGAATGGGTTCTTCTAACTTATTTTTGCATATAAACGTAACAATACAATTACACACAAAACACACAAACACAAATATACAGTGTATAGACAGTCACTTAAGCTTCCTTTTTCATTCACTTCCCATGTCTATCTCTATCTCTGTGTGTGTGTGTGTGTGTGTGTGTGTGTGTGTGTGTGTGTGTGTGAAACCCGGAGATTAAAAGGCCTACAGTGAGAAAACAAGCATCACACTGCTGTGTGAATGTGAATAAGAGTCTCATATGTTTGGTTTATATTGATCCAGTGCGTTAGCTGCATTAAGGCAGGAACAGAGTGAGAGAAAATCCAGGACTCCCTCTCTCTCTCTTTTTCTTGCTCTCTTTCTATCTCTCTATCTCTCACTGTCTGTTTATCTACATATCTATTACTTCATTTATCTTCAGTAACCTTTTTATCGCGACTCAGGATCACAGATGTAAAAAAGATGGTACTTTACTCTCCGAATGGTGTGTAAACTACGTAACTACGAAAATTAAAGTTTAACGCATCATTCACCCAGGCAGACATCTGATCGCTGTAAAGTCAATCGCCGTTTAATCTAAGACCCGTTACCATGGTAACTTTTATTTGGCGGTGGCGCAACTAGCATTCGCTAGATTTTTTTTACAATGAACAGCCACCAGGATGTATAAGTTTAGTGACTGTAAGTTTGTTTCGTATAATTGTATCCCTAATGAGCGAACCAGTGGCGACTTTGGCACAGAAAAACTCCCTGAGAAGGTATAAGAAGAGTTCCATCAGGTGGACTGTTCAGTGATGGACGCTTGATTATTAGTTATTAATTAACTGTTATTATTATTATTGAAATACATTTCAGTCCAAATCCATCTAGTTCCAGAGTTGCTCAGTAACTTAATAGATCTTTAGACTGTTAATGTGGAACCATCCTAACACAGAGTGGTCTATAATTGAAGAGAACTCCGTGTTGGGATGGTCAAAGGTACCTCAGGGACGTTATAGAAAAGTTACAAGACGAGAAGTTTATGAAAATAGTCTCAGGTCCCAATCCTTTGGTCCCAGTTCTGGGTAAGAGCTACCCTTAATAATTTTCCTCTCAATCATGGTGACCAATTTTACGTGTTTTCTATGTATTGTGTATGTAGAAGAGGGCAGATAGCGATTTCCTCTAAGTGTGATGCAACAAGAGTAAAAGTTTGTAACGATGTCTCACAGGAAGCATGTGTTAGCCTTCATGTCATAGCAGAGAGCGGAATTGTTAAAACTCTTGCTTTTCTTTTTTTTTCTTCAGGTTAGTACTGTGTATGGCTTTCCCATGATTCCTTCTCTCACAGCTCCATGATTGATGGGTGTGTATTCGATGATGCTGTATGCTGTACACTGAAACAGACTCCCCGAGCAGATACAGATTTTCCTCTAAAAGCTTGAAATGTGTTGAATGTAAGGACCACCGGCTCATACCCCGAGTTAAAGGTCGCACCCGTTTGTGCAATGACCACTCTTTAGAATCCGGCTGCCCGTCATATTTGTCACCATGGTGACATGAGAGAGGGCATTGAGCGGCGTGAAAACACATTCACAAACACAGTGTGGAAATATAGAAGAGACACACAGTGGGGAATTAAAAACTAACATTTCAGCAAAGGTCAATGTAAAGAGTACTGACTGTTATGATGGAATTTCCCTCTGTAATGACTAAAGTCATCTATCGGATTCTACTGATAATACTGATTCTTTTTGCTCTAGATCTAGTGGCAATTTATAGTACTGATTCTCATTGCTCATGTTTTTTTTGAATAAGCCCCCTTCAAGAACGGAGAAAACTACCACATCCAGGAGCTACAGCTACCTGCTGCACCAGCGTACCATCCTCCTGTTTTCCCCGAGTCTCCTATTTCTAGTGTTTCTGCTACTGACCCATGCTAAGGACCACAAATATGGATCTCTTTTATTGACCCTGTCCACTTATGGTCTGACCCCCATTTTGGATTATGACACTTGATTCTTAGAAGGAGAATCCATGAGCGACATTTTTGTGGTTCTTGGGATACTGTTTAAATATAGATGTGCAGCTCCAAGGCCCCTAGCTCAGAATCTGAAGTGTGCTAGTTAAACGGCTTCCTCTCTGCAGCTCTGGATCCTTTTCTGCACCCTGAAATTGTGACCATCTCCTAAAGCCCGAGAGAATCATTTAAATTTTTTTTCAACAGGGGAATGATTTTTTCAGTACTCAGTCCTCACCAAGAAACCATTTATTTTTTGCTTGTAATTGACTGCACCTTATTAGTCTCCAATCCGATTTTAGAAAAATATGATTCTGCACCCATGAACACTTTGCAATATTTTAGCCCGGATTGAGCAGCTGCTGTCACATGGTGGAAACTCTGTGATAGTTATGGGTTATATACGGCTTCGAGAAGCACACGATTCGACGCCACCGCCTGCATGACGAGACGTGTCGAAGGGACCTAAGGTTAATAGAACGTGGCTGCTTCTTAATTGGAAAAAAGAAAGAGGTGGCCCTGTTATTGCCCGTAATAAGCGGTGATGGCCGAGATGAACAGTTCACCTGCTGTGAAGGTTAATGAAGATCCGCGTGTGGAGGCTTTCTCTGGGCACGAGGGTTAACTGTTTCCCCTCGTTTCCCACATCCTGCCTTCTGGGGAAACCTAACCAGAGAAACTGACCATTCATCTATCTAAGGGCTGAAAGAAAGAATGAGGGCAGGACAAGAAAGGCGTGGATGGAGTAGGACAGAGTAGGACAAAAGAGAAGACGTCTCTTTGGGCTGGACTCTACTAGGGATATATATATAAGTTGGCATTTGTATCGCAATTGATAGTTTTTAACATATTTGCATCAGTAAACAATAATTATTTATATATAATTATTAGTAGATGCACTATACGTTTTATTATTTAGAAACTGACCAATAATTTGTGACCAATATTTGATATGTTGATTGATTTCTCGTCGCTTAACTCCTCCTCGCGTTCTCTCAGCACTGCTATGTGAATATGACGCATCGCAACACTACGGAGACGGAGGCGTGTCCTGAGAGTCACATAGAATACAGATTAACATGGCAGAGGTAGAGCTGTAACCTCCTGCAGACACAACAGGAAAAGAACATCTGGGTTTATTTAATCTTTTTTCCTTTTAGTAGATATCGATATTGAATTGCAAAGCATCATATTTTCTCCATTGCATCGAATCGCATTGTGTTGAATCGAATGAAAATCGGATCGCACCGCATCGTGATAGTGGTGAATCGGATCGCATCGCATTGGTAACTGCTTCATATGAATCTTAAATGTATCGTATCACTGGCTGTGCATCAAGATGCGATTTACATCAGCCTCAGTTATGGAGATGCACATCCTAAATATATATTATGGTTAATAGTTTAAGCTATGGAGGAAGGCACTGTATTCCAAATAGCCCTTTATTGGGTATTTGGCACAGGATGTAAAATCCATTATACCATATCATATATAATGTTCCTATACACCATACACCTTTTTACACTTTTACTATCCAAAAGTCTAAAAACTTACAGCGTTGGCTTGAAATTCATGTCCACACCCCAGATCGATTGTTTAGGGGTGGGGCTAATAATCAAATAATCACACGTTTGCTTTCACAATGAAGAATTTCTTCCGAAGCATGGACAGAGGCCAGAAGTCCATAGGTTGTGCACTTAGGTTTGAAAAATGCTAGACAGTACATTCTTTCGTTTGCTGATGTGTATCATTTTCCTTTGGCCTTTAACACTCAAGTAGTGAAGAACTGTGGGGGTTTTTGGTGGGTGCGTTATAGGAACTTCTTTTCCTGAACATTTTTCAGGGATGAACTAACTACATGGTTTTAGTTTTGGTATTGAAAAGTCATCGAAACACTGATTGATAACAGTTAAGGTTTAAGCAAATCCCAGACCAGCATGAGGACCAGGGAACAGGTCTGTGGACTAGACCTGGACAAATAAATAGGTTCCAGACTATGGAAAATATACGTGTAAAAACAAGCTTAGAACTCTTCGAAACAGTTTTTAAAGAATTTTCACCAACCTCATTGGACAGAGGGTAATTCTATTTAGCTCAAAATTGAGCATTATTTTCAGTGTTGGACAGTAATTGTATTTGTACTGAATTTCCATTATTTCCATTTGGGGAGATTTTTACTGGAACTTCACTAATTTCAAAGTCAAAGATTTTACTTTTTACTCGACTACATTTTGCGAAATATTTTATTTATGGGGATAAAAACGTAACTGGTCAAACACACTTGAAGCGAGTCACCAATCAGGATCGAGCACACGCTCTGTTTTACACGTGTTCTGATCGGCGCTTGGTGCATCTACTAAACACCAACATACAGTTCAGCATCAGGCAGAACATTTAGAGAAGAATAAATGATAAAGAAACTCCAGACTCGAATTGCCACAACACACGTGACCTCATTTACACGTTTTTTTTTTTTTTAAAGTAGTTCAAAAGAAGGTTTTGGGCTCATGAACATTGTTACAAAAATCAGTGTTTGAGTCATTAATATCATTCTAATAACAGATCAGTGTGCTGAGAGTCACATTCGAGTCTTTACACAGAAACTGAGGTGATTAAATAAAGAATCTTGTGATAAAAATGATAATAGGAACATTATAGTTATAATCAATCAGTACTTTGGATACTTAAATACATTTGAAGGCAAAAACTTTTGTACTTTTAACTTGTGTACATGCTTTGTGTACTTTGTCCACCACTGATTATTTTGCACTACACAAGGTGTTAAAGCCATTCATTAACACCCCTTGTAATGCACTACATTTTTCCTTGAACAAACTATGGGTAAAAGTTCAGTGCTGAGTAGATTCTCCTGATTGAGAGCGATTAACCCCGTCTGTCACTGTGCTGAACAAAAGCACTTATGCCATCACTTGATTTGTCTATTTGTGAAGTGCCAATCTCCTCAAACTTGTTAGTGGTTTCGTACATAAAGTGCTAAAAGGCCTCTCGTCTTTTGGCCCTGATATTGACTACAACAGCATTTGGATAAACAGCGTTTGGGGAGTTTAGTGTTCAGGACTACATTAATCGCTCATGAGGTGGAAAGAAATAGGTGTATCTGGGGAAAACGGCAAAATATACGACAGCCCTGAACAACTGAAATGGGGGGAAATACGATCATTAATTCATTTGAGGGTGATATCACCTCCCAAGCGCTCTGCATGGCTTTCAGGGACAGGTCTGGAGTTTCTTTTTCTTTTACTCATTTATAAAGTTGGTTTTGATGGTGAGAGGGAAAAAAAAAAAAACGTGATTCATTCATCTACCAGTCACTCCATCTACCGGCATTATTTATTAATGCTAAAAGGGTTCGTGCTTAAGGCATTAGTAATTATGCTCTCTCTCTCCAGCTCCAGCCGCAGCACAGTCCGGGCCTCCGCTTTAGCTTTAATTTCCGTTACTCTACATAAATCCACCAGCTCCGCTTCCTCTAGGTTTATTAGCACCCTCCGTATGGTCTATCTCCTACTGTGTGGATCATTTATTAATGCCATGAGCACCTCGGGTGATGAGTGTGACCGGCCAGGACATCTTCACAGACACTTCAGGGGAAACGCAGAGGTGAGGAAGATGACGCCTGGCGATGAAGACGAGGGTGTGAAAGCAACCGAGGCAGGACGCTGGGGAGAGGGATTGCACTCAAGTTGCGCTGGTCCCGTGTAATGTGTAACGCTAATGACACGCAAATATAAAGGCCACTTACTGCTTTGACAACGGTGCCCCCTTTATATTAATAATCTCCTGAATCATTGATGGACTTTGTTATTAAATTATTCATCATATTATTAATATTGCCACAATGATGGAGAAATTCAACACTCATCATGGGATTGAAAACGGGAAGACAGTCGCCCGGTTCTCCAGAGACCAACGAGGAACTCTGAAGATCCACGGTTCATATTCGAGATCACGCACAACCACAGCACAGACACTCAACAACCTGGGCTTTATGAAATAGACCCGTTATTGAAGCCATTATTTATCCCAACTAACATGTTTGAGAAGTTCGGTGATCAGGTGAGACCAAATCCGATCGCTTGATCTGATGGAATCCCCATCCTGCAAATCGCTCTGAGACCCATGCAAAGCCAAGGTGGTAGTGGCATCATGGTGGGTGTGGAGATACTTTTGAATAAGCAGGAATTGGGAAACTGATCCAGGGTGAGAGAAAGATGGATAGAAGGAAGTCAGCTGCAGTCTGTAAGAGACAATGGGACAATTAGAGGAGAAACAATGGGCAAAACATTTCAGGGTCCAGATGTGCAAAGCTGATAGAGGAGCACCCCAGAGGATTTGCAGATTTGCAGTGTCTCCAGGCAGAGGTTATACAACCTCGAAAAAAGATCGATGTCAAAAATATACTTCCCCCTGCTTCACTTAGTTTCGAATAAGTAAATTTCATTCCTGGTATAAAATGTGGAAAAGTTAAAAGCAGATAAAGGCACTGTGTGTGTCTGATCTCCTTTTTTCTTCACTCTGCAGTGATCGAAAGGAGCTCCAGTTTACCTTTAATCATCAACTCAAAGATGAAGATTGAGTGACTCAAAGAGGAGTCAAAGTTCATTAGCAAATTGACGAGCTTATCAACACCCTCGGACGGGGTTATTTTTTTGGCGTAAAAGCTTATAGGGACACAAAAAATATTGCCGATGATCCTTTAAACTTTCGGAGATCTGAGCTAGATTAAACTTCCCTTTGATTTCTCTGCTCGGGCTTTGAAATCCGCTTTCTGAGAAGACCCGCGGTTGCTCACCAGTTCGGCGTCTGGATCAGTAACCAAACCTGACATCAAAAACCCTCCATTCCGAGCCGCGTATTACTTATTTATGGATTTCAATTTTTGAAATATCTAGACTGAGCCGAAGAAAAAGCGAAAAGAGACAGAAAGAATTTCATTTCTTTGCATTAGAAATGTTCATTGATTTTAGAGGTTATGGAGAAATTAGGGAAAGAAAGCAGATGAAAAGCGTGCGTAGAGAGAGGAAAGGAAAGCGAGAAAGAGGAACGCCGAGAGGCCTCTCGTGGGTAGGAGAACTGATGGTATATAAATGAGGGCTCGTCCCGTTCCCACGGAGACGGGTTAATAGATATGGCTGGTCTCATCGCTCAGAAAGGGCCTGAACGCTGCCTCACATATAATTCAGCTGCTAATTACCCCCGGACCGAGATTACAATTTCTCCCTCTGACAGATACTGTCAAATATTCTGCAAAGGCAAATCAATATTTTAGCATCTTTTCACAGTCTTGCACGAATCTCGCAAGGACGAGGGAAAGGTTTTTTTTTTTTTTTTTTGGGGGGGTGGCAGTTGATTCTGAAATGTAGAGGCATTGAGGTTTCATTTTGATGACATCTACAAAATCTGTTTACCCTCCATGCATCTAATTTGTCATTTTTTGTGACATTAATTGTATGATTTATCTAAAAAATTTGTAGTCAATCACTATTAACATTAATGTATAATAACGATAATAACGTTTTGTTTTTTTTAAGTGTAATAACTTACCTTCCTACTTCCCATTGTCTTTTGATGATGCAACTTCCTGTTGAACATGTGACTTGTGGACTATTCCAACTACGTCATCGGTTTGACTGAGTTCATGAGATGAGTCAGAAAATCAAGTTAAGTATAGTGGAATGGGAAGGGAGAGGAACTACATTGTGAAGGACATTTTGCCTACATAATATGGAAAAAATTTTGCTTCTTTTTGAGCATTCTATTCCACATTTCGTTCCTACACTATATTGAGAAAGTTTATGGACACCCGGTCATAAGTAATGCCATCAACGTCTTGGTGATCCATGAAATTACGGAGTGAAACAGGAGCTCTGACGATGGGTTTGGACTGCACTGACTCAGGACTACAGTTTGTATTTGATCATCATCACTGCACCTCAACATCATTTAGCTGTAATAAAAGGACATTCGGTGCCACCCAGTTTAGGATGAGGTTCCCTATTGAGTCTGGTTCCTCTCAAGGTTTCTTCCTTATGCATTTCAGGGAGTTTTTCCTTCACCACAGTCGCCACAGGCTCATTCATCAGGGACAAACTTGCACTTATAAAGAACATCTTATTCATTCTTTATCACCACATTATCTGTGTAAAGCTGCTTTAAGACAATGTCCATTGTTAAAAGCGCTACACAAATAAAAATGAATTGAATTGAAGTACGTATGTGATTTCTGAGCATCGCATTCCACAATTAGTCCCAGTTTGCTCTTCTAATTCCCTCCACTCTTCTGGGAAGATGTTCCACTAGATTTTAGAGTGTGCTTGTGGAGATTTGTGTTCATCAGCCACAAGGGTGTTAGTAAAGTCAGGTACTGATGTAGGTGAGAAGGTTAGGAGACCTGGGGTGCAGTCAGTGTTCACATTTATTCAAAAGTTGTTCAGTAGGGTTGAGATCAGGGATCTATAGCAGGCCACTCAAGATCCTTCTCTCTAAATCATTTAAAGCAGATTTTCTCGTTTTGTGAATAGGGGCATCGCCATGCTGGAACAGGTTTGGGTTTCCAAGTTCATCCAGATTAGTAAATGTAACATCACAATCGTGGAACTACACAAATGAATGAACTCCGAAGCTGCTGTGAACTTTAATTTTTGTCTCCAATGTCTATTAGTAATAAGATCAACACCAGTATCATCATCATAGTAAAGTCATCAGTTGAACCTGATAAGATTTGATTGCGTAACAATTTCCACCGTACCGCTCTTTATGAGCTCTTTACGGCAACGTTATCTCAACGTTATCTCAACGTTATCTCACGTCATCTCACGTCATTCATCTTTCTTATCTCCTAAAAGAACTTCTGTTTATTTTTGCTATTTGCTAACCGGGAGCTGACATGATTTTTTATACAGATGACAAAAATGACTGTGATGCCATTTCCTGTAAAATATACTCAACTAACCTGATGCCGTTTTGACCAAATATTATATAAAACCTTTCCCACACATTTCCTATTTACGCCACGTGTCTGAATTTGTTCAGATTTTCTTCCTCTTCTACAGAAAACTCAACTCCCATGCGATTTATAGGGAAAAGTGAATGAGTGGCTAATTTCAGCCAAGGCTCCTCATATCAATTAGCTTTTTAGCCATTTATTGTAGCTAGCGCTAGACATTTAAACATGTGGTCAGCTGAGTTTTACACTCGAATGAACTGTCTTCGGCTCATTTCTTCGCTAGCGTGCTAACACCTTTATGCTAGCTTACACTCTAGATTATTTCTTCAACTTGCTCACTTTCTAACATTTAGCTTTTTATGTTAAAAGGGGGATTTACACATTTTGGAGAAAAAAGGATTTTTATCTTTCTAGCATTTTAGCTCTTACAGCTCTGTCACGAGTTTCTTGGAACTCTTGGAGTAGTCAAATTTATATACAAAACCATTTATCTAGAATCATATTGCAGGTATTCCTTTGGCAGATTTTATCGACCTGATGAGAAAGAGAGAGAGAGAGAGAGAGAGAGAGAGAGAGAGAGAGAGAGAGAGAGAGAGAGAGAGAGAGACACAGAAGGATGAAACCATTGCACTCGTCTATGTTTCGACTGCAGAGTCCTTAATTCTATTTTTCCATAAGCATAAGTGAGTAAGTGTGTGTGTGTGTGTGTATGTGTGTGTGTGTGTGTGTGTGTGTGTGTGTGTGTGTGTGTGTGTGTGTGTGTGATTGCTCTAAACTTCTCCATTTCTCTACCTGCTCCAGAAACTATATATTTAATGATGTCAGCAGGAGGAAAAGCGCAGGATCTCGGGGAACACTGCAGGAATGTGATAAGACCTGGACTAGAAAATTGAAGGACACACAACCTTTGTGAATAGATAAACTATTAGCCACAGCGAACACACTCGGTGCCATGCCAAGAGGAAATAGCATAAAGGGAGCTTTGTGTGCTCTAAAGCGTCAAACCCTGATGAGAATCGGAGCAAACTCACATCCCGAAGCAAATATTTATCCAGTGAGGACACTTACAGATGAAGGACACACCTCATGATTTGACGAAGATTCAGTTCGGATTTCTTTTTTTTTCTTTTTAATATATATATATATACAGTGGGTACGGAAAGTATTCAGACCCCCTTAAATTTTTTACTCTTTGTTATATTGCAGCCATTTGCTAAAATCATTTAAGTTCATTCTTCTTCCTCATGAATGTACACACAGCTCCCCATACTGACAGAAAAACACAGAATTGTTGACATTGTTGCAGATTTATTAAAAAAGAAAAACTGAAATATCACATGGTCCTAAGTATTCAGACCCTTTGCTGTGACACTCATATATTTAACTCAGGTGCTTTCCATTTCTTCTGATCATCCTTGAGATGGTTCTACACCTTCATTTGAGTCCAGCTGTGTTTGATTATACTGATTGGACTTGATTAGGAAAGCCACACACCTGCCTATATAAGACCTTCCAGATCACAATGCATGTCAGAGCAAATGAGAATCATAAGGTCAAAGGAACTGCCTGAAGAGCTCAGAGACAGAATTGTGGCAAGGCACAGATCTGGCCACGGTTACAAAAAGATTTCTGCTGCACTTAAGGTTCCTAAGAGCACAGTGGCCTCCATAATCCTCAAATGAAAGACGTTTGGGACGACCAGAACCATTCCTAGAGCTGGCCGTCCGGTCAAACTGAGCTATCGGGGGAGAAGAGCCTTGGTGAGAGAGGTAAAGAAGAACCCAAAGATCACTGTGGCTGAGCTCCAGAGATGCAGTCAGGAGATGGGAGAAAGTTGTAGAAAGTCAACCATCACTGCAGCCCTCCACCAGTCGGGGCTTTATGGCAGAGTGGCCCGACGGAAGCCTCTCCTCAGTGTAAGACACATGAAATCCCGCATGGAGTTTGCTAAAAAACACCTGAAGGACTCCAAGATGGTGAGAAATAAGATTCTCTGGTCTGATGAGACCAAAATAGAACTTTTTGGCCTTAATTCTAAGCGGTATGTGTGGAGAAAACCAGGCACTGCTCATCACCTGTCTAATACAGTCCCAACAGTGAAGCATGGTGGTGGCAGCATCATGCTGTGGGGGTGTTTTTCAGCTGCAGGGACAGGACGACTGGTTGCAATCGAGGGAAAGATGAATGCGGCCAAGTACAGGGATATCCTGGATAAAAACCTTCTCCAGAGTGCTCTGGACCTCAGACTGGGCCGAAGGTTTACCTTCCAACAAGACAATGACCCTAAGCACACAGCTAAAATAACGAAGGAGTGGCTTCACAACAACTCCGTGACTGTTCTTGAATGGCCCAGCCAGAGCAATGACTTAAACCCAATTGAGCATCTCTGGAGAGACCTAAAAATGGCTGTCCACCAACGTTTACCATCCAACCTGACAGAACTGGAGAGGACCTGCAAGGAGGAATGGCAGAGGATCCCCAAATCCAGGTGTGAAAGACTTGTTGCATCTTTCCCAAAAAGACTCCTGGCTGTATTAGATCAAAAGGGGGCTTCTACTAAATACTGAGCAAAGGGTCTGAATACTTAGGACCATGTGATATTTCAGTTTTTCTTTTTTAATAAATCTGCAACAATGTCAACAATTTGTTTTTCTGTCAGTATGGGGAGCTGTGTGTACATTCATGAGGAAGAAGAATGAACCTAAATGATTTTAGCAAATGGCTGCAATATAACAAAGAGTGAAAAATTTAAGGGGGTCTGAATACTTTCCGTACCCACTGTATATTGTATTTTCTACTTTTTATATAATTATTTGTAAAATGGTATTTAGAGCAATAACAAATATAATTTCATTGCTTTATATTGGACACTGGGAATTTACCTGTGCAAAGAAGAATAGTGTCTAAAAGACAATATAATTTAAGTAGAAACAAATGATCATAATTGTGGTGTCATTATGATTAAAAAAAGCTATGATTATGCACAACATTATTATTAATACACAAAAATGAACTTAATAAAAAAAAAATTTATACCTTACACCTCTGGCTTTTTTTTCTGTTCAAAAGAAATGTATTTATTAAAAATTGAAAGAATAATTTTTATAATTAAATCCAATATTTTTAGGAAATAAATTAATCTTTCATTATTTACATTAAAATAAATGAAAACATATACACTGTGCAGCCAAAAGTATTCGGACACCAGACCTTTCCCCTCAGATGCGGTTCTTCTCCAAAATGTTACCACAAACTTGGAGGCCCAAAATTGGAGAGAGAGAGAGAGAGAGAGAGAGAGAGAGAGAGAGAGAGAGAGAGAGAGAGAGAGAACTATTTTTCTGCCTTTTATAAATGAGGTGGAAAAATAACAGACATATTTTTCTGCATAACGCTTTTAATAGCGTCACGCTAATTACAGATTACGGGTGCAGATTTAAACAGTACAACTGGAGCACACCATGGCAACCCGGCCTTTCTACTTTTCACTTCTTGTCAAGACACCAGGGGTGAAAGTTCACACCCATTTTATAATGGGTGTCAGACGACAAGGGTGAAATGCTGGGTAATGACCACATTATACACATCCCCCTCTGTTTTTACTCTCTCGCTTCGATGCTTCAGCAGTGCAGACCGTAAACCGTTACGTTGATCTCAACACGGAGAGTGTGTGTGTGTGTGTGTGTGTGTGTGTGTGTGTGTGTGTGTGTGTGTGTGTGTGTGTGTGTGTGTGTGGATGCCATGGAGTGTCAGTGTACCACGTAACATAAAAACCAAATACATTTAATACATTCTCACAGTGGAAAATGACATCATTCACCCCTTAGGTTGCTCAATTTATGTCTCGAGGTTCTCTGAGAGAACATGTCCCTCTGGGGGGGTTTGATGTAGTTGGTTGAAGGTAATGAGGCCACAGTAAAATGTCTGATCTCTGGGTAAAACATAAAATTGTAAACACAGAGGCATCTTACGTTATACCATACCATCTATGGGTATTCTGTGTAAATTTACAACATAAACATTTGAATACAGAAGCTTAGAAATTGCAAAACCATTCTTTCATGTTCTGGTTACGTCCAAATAATTACTAGGATTTAATCCAGCAGTCTATATTAATTAGTATAGTTAATTAATTAGAATTAGTATATATCAAGTGATTACATGAGTCAATAATGCTTGGACCCCTGAAATTGCTCCTCGAATTAAAATTCTTCTAAAAGATCTTAGTTAATATTCTTTTTTAAGCAGGATAATACTCATTGAGACAAAAGTGACCTGGTCAAGAAGAAAGACGTCAACTGATATCACAACAAAGATCAAATGCACCAGATGGGAAAATTTTGTAGAAATTAAAATCAGTTGAACGATATAGAAAAAACTGACATTACAGGATTGGGATGGGAGTGGAAATAATTTTAGACATAAAACATAATACTAAATAAAACCATTAGATGTTACACAAGTGTAATTGTAACGCAGACATTTGCATGTTAAAGGTGCTGCGACCCCAAGAGCAATACTGTAGGTCCGAGCAGATAAGATAAGATAAGATAAGATAAGATAAGATAAGATAAGATAAGGACAGTAAACGTGGAACATGGTCCACAGGAGACACCATCTGAATATATTAAGAGCTCAGGTTGAATATTGTAAACCTGGACAGAGTCGTCTGCCAGTGAAACAGCTCGCGGGATGGTGATAAAACGATACAATTATGTATTCCAGACTGGCTTTTGCTCGTTCTCAGGTTTAATTGCATGGAACCGTTTGGGAGGCTGAGACGACAGGCACTGCTGCAACTACAGCACTTTGGGGAACTCTTGGATCGGGACCAACAGCCCATAAAGACACTGATTACTTTTTTTTTTTCGAGACGAGGTAAAATATGCAGTCAATGTGATATAATTTTGTCTGCTTTTGATGAGCGACACTTGCTGGGAGAGTAGTACTTATTCATCCAGGATGACAATTTGGGCTTCAGGCCTCTGAGTTGAGAGAGAAAGAGAGAGAGAGAGAGAGAGAGAAAGAGAGAGAGAGAGAGAGAGAGAGAGAGAGGGAGAGAGAGAGGAGAGCAAACGGTATAAGAAAACTGATTTAACTTCTTTAGATAGTAGCAGAATGTAGTATTAGATGAATTGTATTTTTTTGGTAGATGGATGGATGGATGGATGGATGGATGGATGGATGGATGGATGGATGGATGGAAGGATGGATGAAATAGATGAATGGTTTTATTTATGGATGGATGGATAGATGGATGGATGGATGGACGGATGGATGAATGGATGGTTTGTGAATGGATTGATGGATTGATTGATGGATGGATGGATGGATGGATGGATGGATGGATGGATGGATGGATGGATGGATGAAATAGATGTATGGTTTTATTTATGGATGGATGGATGGATGGATGAATGGATGGTTTGTGAATGGATTGATGGATTGATTGATGGATGGATGGATGGATGGATGGATGGATGGATGGATGGATGGATGGATGGATGGATGGATGGATGAAATAGATGTATGGTTTTATTTATGGATGGATGGATGGATGGATTGATGGATGGATGGATGGATGGATGGATGGATGGATGGCATTGTGAATGGTTGGGTGGATGGACGAATGGATGGTTTTATTGAGGGATGGATGAATAGATGGATGGATAGATGGATGAATGAATGGTTTTACACATTCCACAGACGATAATGAAAAATGTTTCTTTTAATGAAATGTCTGTGTTTGAAAAAGCATTTGATTGTGTTTGATAAATGTCTGATGTGCTGTGGATTTCTCTTACAATTATGGCATTCCATGTAGAACTAGCAAGGAACCTGTAGTTATCCAGAAAACTTCTGTATGATGGTAGATGTTTCTGAATCTTGCTGTTTAATGGTGAATGGAGTAATGAAATGATCATAAAATTAAAGGATTTACTGCAAACTGTCTAATTTTAAAATCCCTGAAGAACCCCTGAAGAACCTAAATGTGTATGTTTGTGAATGATGTTCTTAAGATTACTGGGGTCTGATGGTAACTCTTTTTGTCTTTAATGAAATTCAGGACCTTGAAGGATTTTCAGATTTTTTCCATCAGGAAAAATCCTCAAAGGCTTTATATAGAACCTTGCGACAGAGGATTTCCTTTTCAGAGAGGCTTCCATGTGGAATTGTTTCGTGAAGAGTCCTAAAGTATCCAAACAAAAAAAAAAAAATTAATGGACAAGATGGAAGCTGGCCATCTTTATTATTGTTGGAGGTCTTTTGCTCTGTTGTCAATAGGAGCCTTTTCTGATGATGATGCATTTCAGACAGTTTTCCAAAGAGAGTTCATTCAGAAGCTATGGAAACTCTCCAGAAAAATCTCTGAGGAACCCTGTTTTCTACTTGTGTATGTTGTTGATTGATGTGATGTGAATGATGAGATTATTGACATTTGACAGAGATTTACACTCAAAATTCTTCAATTTGTTCCTCAGGGAAAAAGATTGATGTGGAATCTATCAACAGAGGGTTTTACTTTCAAAGAGGATTCTAAGGAGCCTCCTAAGAGCTTTTTAAGGAAGCTAGACAAAAAATACCCTGAGGGAAAAATGGAAAATGGTTGTGGAAAATAGTTTTGGGAAAAGAACTGTTATAGGTCCTTTGATTTATTCCACGGAAGCCTTCCATCTGTTTGATGGTTCTATTGAGAACCTACAGTGGTGTGCTTTTTTATTTCAATGAGTGCTCCAAGTGCATTTTAGAAGCTAAAAATCCATAACTATCCAAAGAAGCCCTGAGGAACCCTTGTTTCAAGATGAGAATTAAAAATGATGGTGCTGATGAAGAGTCTTGGTGTTTTTACAGTCAGCATTGGTGTATGGTGTACCGTGGTTTATGTGAATGGTTGTGTCTTTAATCCAAAGGTTTGTGGACACCAGACTATCACAGCCATGTGTTTAGATTTGAACTTCCCATTCCAGAGTTAGTTCTCCTTGCCTGCTCCACTCTTCTGGGAACACGTCTGTGTTTATTTAGCCACAAGAGCATGAGTGGGATCAGGAGCTGATGTTAAGATGTCCAGCAGGTTCTAGTTTTATTTCGTACCAAAGGTGTTCGGTAGAGTTGAGGGCGAGGCTGCAGAACACTAATGTTCTTCTTCTCCAATTTTTTTCAAATGGTGTTTTCTTAGAGCTCGTTTTGTGCCCATGGACACTGTCATGCTGGAACAGGGTTAAGCTTCTTAAGGGAATAGTAGAGCTTCAGGATAGAGACCTTCTGGAAAAAAACACAACGGTGTAATGTACTGGTTTCAGTGGTGTGCACAAACCTTTCCCCATATAGTGTTTGTGTTAACTGGTAACTGCCTCAACTGTTCTTATTGTTAGATTTTAGGTGCAGTGGACAACAAAATATTTCTCTCTGACAGGTTTTCTAGATTAAATTCTTTTTAACACCAAGTACACACAATTACCCCCTCGGTTTGATGTTGGTTGGTGTTATGAATTCTCCCCTCTACATTTTTCTGAATATTGAGGTTGGTGTTATGAATTCTCCCCTCTACATTTTTCTGAATATTGAGGTTTACAGAGTTGAGGATAATAATTGGCAGCTGGCAGCACAGCATTCAGACTCAACACACTATTGTCCAACCATCAATCCATTTCAGCTCAGTTTTGACATTGACAAGAGCACAATGCAAAGCTGTCTGCATGCTGAGATTTATGGCAGTGTAGCTTCATCTCTCTCTCTCACTCTCTGCAGAACTCTCCTAATAAATGTGTGTGTGTGTGTGTGTGTGTGTGTGTGTGTGTGTGTGTGTGTGTGTGTGTGTGTGTGTGTGTGTGTGTGTGATTGATACTGGTCAGCTCCACCGTGCGGAAATTGATCCAATGCAGCTCCAATCAGGCCAAGGCTCCCTGGTCAACCCATTGCCTAGCAACCACGGTTCTCCTCGTCCAGCATGAGCAACTTACACACCACCCTACACACACACACACACACACACACACACACACACACACACACACACACACACACACACACACACACAAAGCACAGATATGTAGCTCTCTAAGCCACTGACCTCTAGGCCATATATCAAAAACCCCAGGTCCATGTCCTCTGCTAACGCTGCTATTCATCTCGCCCACATCCCGTCAAAATGGCCACCGTTTAGCCCGAACATGACTCAGACTCAAGGCCTCGTCCTGTGCCGCAATGCCCCATAGCTCATACTGTATTAACCCTCTCTCTCTATCTTCCTCTCTCTCCATTCACAGAAGATTGATACTCATGCTTTTTTTTCGCTACCTGCTGCCACTGAGTTTCCCCAACTATAATGAACCTCCAGAGGTCAAAGGGGTTGGAAAGGCATAAAATAAACACAAGACTAACACGGCTTTTGGGTAGACAAAACACTGATTTCTGAAAACAGACTTTTACTAAATTAATATTCTTGGCAATATTCTAAACAAAAGTATATACCTTACTGCACAAATGAACACAAAAATAATCCGTCCACGTTTCCCCACCATGTTGTGGTTTTATCCACATTTCCTCATCAGCTTGCTGTGAAGCTCTCAGAGTTACACTCGAGCCGTTTGACAGAACACTTCAGATTGTGAACTTCAGATTTTTTTTTTGCATTTTCTAAAAGCCAGAGAAACTTTTCTACACTCTGGCTTTAATTTCATGCTCCTTTGAAGCTAAACCTCATCTGCCCAGACACAGGCTTGATGTCAACTGGTGATTTATTGAGTATTCAGATCATCAGTGGTGCTCAACATTTAAATAATATTTATTCGAGTTTCATCAAAGGTCATACACAATTTTTAATGTGTGTGTGTGTGTGTGTGTGTGTGTGTGTGTGTGTGTGTGTGTGTGTGTGTGTGTGTGTGTGTGTAAGAGTTCAGTATACTGATATTAAAAGAACAAAACAAGCTTTTGGAGGGAGTTGAACTCTAACACAAGTAAGAATAGAGTCGCAATAATACTCTATAATTCTCCAATCTGATTGGTCATAAGTTAATTTTTTATTTTTTTTACACTTCTCATATTTAATGTCCATATTGGTTGAAACTGTAAAATGTCATGGAAACTGCTAATTAACATACATACTGGCATAAGGACATAGTGTAGCTCGCTACCACGCACAACCTCATGTAGCGGCAAAAAAATAAAAAACAAACTGTCTCATGTGATTAGCTTAGTTTTGGCCAAAGCACTTCTTGGCCAGGTCATTAACCTAAATGGGCTAATGGGAGATTCATGGGGCTTTGATTGGCTTGCATTCTTCCAGCCCATTAAGCAGCGGGAGAGAGAATCTGACAGATCCCTCCAAGCATGGCCGACCGTTAATGCAGCTACACAACACAGCGCTGAACACAGCAGCAAAATGGGCCGCTCTTTGTCTTCTCTAATTATTTTTATTGATGTTGTTAACTCTACCATTGCAGTGAGATTGTTAATTACACATAAAGCTTTTTGTTAAAGCCGGACAATTCGACACTGTACGCGCTCACTGTGCGGTGATATTAATAACGATACTGGTAATAGATATGAATGGAATTAAAAGACTGACAGGTTTCGAGTAGAACCTACACCATGCACCTGAAACTGGGGTTTTAATGTTCCTCTGTGTTATGGGACTAATTCCTGGTTAGGAAATCATCAGGAAATTAACGGTATAATTCTGTAATTTGATTTTTAAACATTTCTGTGACTTTTCTTCCTTTATTCACATTCTTTATTTTCCAAAGTCAGATTGTTTTTCAAATGTTGGTTATTGATTATAAATAAAGGTGTTGTGGAATGTGGGTGTTGGGTGTTAAATAATTGGTGTTTGGTTAGTGATTGTTTTTGGGATTTTATAGAGGATTTTGATGTTATTGTTGGTGGTCTTTTGTGGTGAATGTTGGTGGTTGTTAGAGAATTTTGGTGTTGGCTCATGATGATGGTGTTAGATGGAGAATGTTGGTGTTGGATGAAAAATGTTGGCTTTTAATTGTTAATCATGGCTGGTGTTTAATGGGGGGGGTTGGTGTTTAAAAGAGATTGGTGGTATCTGGTGGTGAATATTGGTGGTTGCTGGAGAGTTTTGGTGTTTAAAGATAAACAATGGTGTTTGATGGAGAATGTTTGTGAACGATGGTAAAGGAAGGTCTTTGATAGTGAATGGTGGCGTTTGATGGAGAACGTTGGTGTCTTATGGTGAATATCTGTAATTTGTTGAGAATTGTGGTGTAGAACCATGCTGTAAGATATGAGAATGGTGTTCATGGAAAATGATGTTGGTGTTTAATAGAGATTGGTTGTATTTCGTGGTGAATATCGGTGGTTGTTTGAGAATTTTGGTGTTAACTCATGATGTTAGATATAAGAATGTTGGGGTTTAATGATGAATGTTGATGTTCAATGGAAAATATTGGTGATTTAAGATGAATGTTGGTAGTTGATGGAGAATGTTGGTGATTTAAGATGAATGTTGGTGGATGGTGGAGAATGTAGGTGTTGAACCATGATGGTAGATATAAGAATACATAATGAGAATGTTTGATGGAGAATTTTAGTGTTTGATTGTAAATGTTAGTTTTTAATTATATAGGATGGTGTTTAATAGAGATTGGTAGTATTTAGTGGTGGAATTTGGGGTTTTTGGAGATTGTTCGTGTTGAATCATGATGTCAGATGTGAGAATTTTGGTATTTAATAATAAATGATGGTGTTTGGTAGAGAATGTTGGTTTGTAAAGCCACTTTTGGTTTTGTGGAAGATCTGAATGATGCGTTTTGATCCAGACATTTGGCTTTCCGTACAGAATGCTTATGATCGGTGGACTGGATCGGATCAGGACTTGATGCAGATTTTGCCTTTCATGAAGAATGTTGAAGGAGGCAGTGTTACGATACCTGCTGGATGAGATGGGGGTAGGGGTGTCCTGGTCGGGGTTGAGGTGTAACTGGTGAAGACTTTGAGTATGAGTTGTTTGGTATGATATATTTATATTTGATATTTATGTGCTTCATGGTTTACATCCATGCATTTTTGCTTTATTTTTAATGCATTGTGCATGTATATTTCTATATATATAGATTTTGTAATGCATTAAACTTGAAGTAATACTTTGTAGAGAAAAAGGTACCCAACATGCCCAGTTGATGAAACCACCCTAGCAACAAGAACAGGAACAAACGCAGATTGGTACAGTAAGATCTGAGACTGTATCATCTATGCAACGCTGCAAAGCTTAGCAAATCAGCCAGTGCTTCCGGTGCTCCGTTTTCACCGATTTCTTCATTCCTGCTGTTTCTTTTCCAGGTCGGGTCTCCTTTAAGTATCCACCAGAGTGCATTAATTAAAAACCCCGAAAAGCCTTGCGCTTTTTTGCCCCCACCCGAGTCCCGTTGCTTAACCGGAGAGGTCCGCGATGGCAGCTCGGTGCACGAGTTCGCACCGGGAGGGAGCGCGAGGAGAACGCGAGCATCTCTCCGTCACCGCAGCATCGCCTCCATCGCGCGCGCGTCCGACATCCTGCGTGATGATGCGGGGTTTACCGTAGACTTGTGCGCATTTGTTCGTTCGTTCTTTCTTTCTTTCTTTCTTTCTTTCTTTCTTTCTTTCTTTCTTTCTTTCTTTCTTTCTTTCGTTGTTAATCTTTTTGCGTATGAATGCATGCATGCATCGGCGTCGTCGCGTTCAATCCATCCTGTTTTCCTTGGAATGAGAGCAAGGGCATCATGGTGCGCATCCTCAGCGCCCTGGGCTTGGTCATGTTCAGCGTGGCTCTGCTCATCCTCTCACTCATCAGCTACGTGTCCATAAAGAAGGACGCCATCTTCACGGCCCCTAAGTATCCGATCGGCGGCGGCGGCGGCGGGCCGCGGATGTACATGTTCCACACGGGCTTCAGGTGAGTGAGTGAGAGCGTTAGAGAGTGAAGCCATGCGTGAACACCTGCGGGACTGAATCACACCTTTTGGAATCGTTAATGCTGTCTTACATAACCATCAGAAATATCCACACTAGTGCATTTTTTTTTTTACTTTTATTTATTAGCTCATATATACCTAGTAATTAATTTACACGATTAATTAAGTCCCAGCATCATCATTTTCAACTCAAATGCATGGTTGTCAATGTCACTGGCTGAGATTTTTTTTTCCCAAAATAGGGCCTCGGTTTCATGGTACAGTAACCGGCTGTATCAATGCGCATGCGCACTAAACGCACCAAAAAAAATCATTGCATAGCAATGACGAAGCAGCTCTTATAGCAGATGCAAAAAACAAACAAACAGATTTTTAATAACGTTTCAGACCAAGAAGAGTTGCTATGGAGTAAAAGAAAAGACTTCAGTAGCATCAATTGTGCAAACAAACAAATGTTTTGTTTGTTTGTTTATTTTTGGTTACAGTAGGGCTTTGTTGATGCTGATAATTTCAATATCCAAACTACTTACACTGTGTAAAAACTTGGAAAATTAATTTTATATGCTTTTATATTTTTATCGAAATGCATGCGCTAATTGGTTTACTTACTTTAGGATACACTATATGAACACATGATTGTGGACACCTGACCATAAGATTGGTATGTGTTGCTTTTAACCATCCTGTTTAACATTTAGTCCCCATTTTCCTTTATAGTTTCCTCCACTCTTCTGGAAAGATCTTCCACTAGATTTTGTAGAGATTTGTGCTCTTCAGACCCAAGGCTGTAAGTAAAGTCAGGTACGGATGTAGGTGAGGTGAAGAGGCCTGGGGTGCAGTCAGTGTTAACATTTATCCCAAAAGTGTTCTGAATGTTTTTGGTCACACTCATATTCCATGTCAACCATTTCTCCATGGAGCTGCATTCTTGCACATTGCTATGCTGGAACAGTTCTGGGTCTTTTGTTCAACTGAAGAGAAAATTCAATGCTAGCGGCTCCAAAGACATTCTATACAATTGCAAAATTAATCACTAAATAATAATGAATGATGGTTCACTTGAATTCACCAAGCTGCCAATCCACCACCGAAAGTTACATCTATTGTTGCTGAATCTTTATGTCTTCATCTCAATATTTTTTTGGCCAAATGGTGTATAAAAACATAATCAAACAAACATGTTTTTTAATGTTCTTTCTTTAGTAAATGGGTATTAAGTCAGAGAAGCAAGAAGACGTTATAAAAAATATATAAAACCTCTAGTCCAGAATAAGTGTTAGACATATTATAGATACTCTACAGGTCAATTAAGATTGTGGGGTGGAGCTTCAAACCAAACTAACAGGTACAAGCCTGAAATTAAAACACTTTTCTTACTTATGCTGTTTGAAATCACATTTGGTAACTGGGAAATAAACTATATAGTATAACTGGTACCTGTGTTCTGGTACCATTAAGAGTAAGCTTTTTTCTTGAGCATGTTTTTGTCACCATAAAATAGTGTACATTATTGGATTATAAGGACCACTGATGCACCTTTTAAAGCATGACATAAAAAAAAAAACAGTTAAAGATAAACCAAAGTGCATTGGTAAAAAAAAAAAAAAAGAATGCAACTAGCTCAGTGATGAGAAAGAGTACAGCTTGGTGGATTCACTTTCTCCTGCCTGAACACTGGCTTGAGGTGGGAATTCATACTGTATCAAACATCGATCTATTACAGAGACCAGGCTCAGGAGAAACCAGAGATCTGGAGCAGTAAGGGGATGGTGCTTCTCACTGGACCTCTATACATAATAAACAGGAACTTTAGGACACAAAATCTCTGAAGCAGTGGTAAACAGAAATTCCTCTTAAGCCATTCTCAAAGGTGTGTTTTTGTTTCTTTTCGAGAGGCTTGTAAAACTCGTAGAATGTGACAGATTATAAAACTCATCTATCTGATCAAGAAAGCCCAAGGAGCTGTCCCTGGTCCTGATTTACTCTCATAGCAGATCAAATTTCCTGCCAGCGGTTTTTGTTGCATCCAGGTTATAAAATGGGAGCTATTTTGCTGAAGCATGTAGTGAGTTGCTTTGCAGGAGGAATGGATAATGGGAGGGTTGGAAGGAGGGAAACAAAAAGGCTTGGACCATCTGCCGTCACACTTGGGTGTTTTGTTGACCTCACCGTAGCATTCTTTTTCATAAATACTCCAGCCACATCATACAGAATGTCCTGAACAGCGACACTGGTTAGTCTTGCATGTTCTCAGATTGCTGTATTCCTCAGATGTTTCTCCTTTTTCTGTCAAGTTCTGAGACAGCCGCCTTAATAACCTTACTAATAAACCAGTACAAGCTCTTAACGAGTGAGACTGAGTAACTGACCAAGTCTGAAGTCTAAAAAGAGGCAGTTTAATTAGAATGGCCATCGACTGCCCGAGGCAGGGGGGATTGGCGCTGGGGCTGATGGGGTGGCATTGATCTGAGCTACTTTCAGCAGCTGCCACCGCTGTGACATCAGGACTGGGTCTTCCTGTGAAATGGAACGGAAACTCTATTTTCCTGTTTCCCCCACTGACCAGCTGCCCCCTACTTAGACCTAATTTTTGTTCATGCTATTTTCCCACTTTTTTCTTTTCTGTAGATCCCAACTGGCAATGAAGTTTCTTGACCCAGCATTTACACCCCTGAACAATGCCCTGAATGAGAACCTACAGGAGAATTCGTCCAAGTGGAAGTTCAATAAGACGGGCTATTTAGAGCAAAGGTAAAGCATTGTGCATCATCAGGACTGTGGATATGTTCTAGTGGAAGCCATACATAATACAAAGCCATGCACACACTATTATTTATCAATGCATGAAACATCTGAGAAGTTTCAAAGGTTTTTTAAAAGTAGAACACATCCAACCAAATAAACACCAATGTTCCTGAAGACCTGGAGTAACAAAAACAGTCTAATGTTTTCGCTTAACAAACTATTGAGCATACCGTATTTAGAGTTGCACTATAAATGACCTTTTTCACAGCAATAATGGACTTTTTTTGTGCGTAAAGTTGAACTATTTGACTTCAACTATTTAGTAGGATTGGACAGAAATATAATTTCCGGATACTTGAGGACCTTCTTACAATTCCTGATTTGAGCATGCTATTCTGATCAATATCCAAAGTGTACCCAAATCTAATGATGTTAGTGATGCTGTGTGTTTTGCAGTAAAGAGATTGCCCAGTACATTGACGTGCCCCGTAACTTTACTCTGACCAAGAGCAGCGTCCGTGTGGGTCAGCTGATGCACTACGACTACTCCAGTCATAAATACGTCTTCTCTATTGGCGAGAACTTCCGTTCCCTCTTGCCTGACTCGTCGCCCATCCTTAACAAGCGCTACAACACGTGCGCTGTAGTGGGAAACAGCGGGATCCTGACAGGTAGCCGATGCGGCGCCGCCATCGACGCCTACGACTTCGTCTTCCGCTGCAACTTCGCACCCACCGAGGTCTTCCGCAGGGACGTGGGCCGTCGCACAAACCTCACGACCTTCAATCCCAGCATCCTGGAGAAGTACTATAACAACCTTCTCACCATCCAAGACCGAAACAACTTCTTCCTGAGCTTGAAAAAGCTGGACGGAGCCATCTTGTGGATTCCAGCCTTTTTCTTCCACACCTCAGCCACGGTCACCCGCACGCTGGTGGACTTCTTTGTGGAGCACCGGGGTCAGCTCCGGGTTCAACTAGCCTGGCCTGGGAACATCATGCAGTATGTGAACAGGTGAGCCATTCATGATACTGGTGTGCATTGCATTCTGACTGGATCTTTATCTATTTCTTTCACACACACACAAACAATAGATTATGAACTATATGGAGAGAAGTTCCTGAACACCTGACCATAAGATTGCTATGTGCTTGAGATTTTGTGGAAATTTGTGGAGGTTCATTCAGACACAAGGTTGTTTGTAAATGTAGGTATTGATGTATAATAAGTTAATAAGTTTGGAGCTCTATAGCAGGAGATCCTTCTACTCCATCCCATGTAAAGCAGATCTTTATGGAGTTGGCTTTGTGCACAGGAACATTGCCATGCTAGAAAAGTTTTGGCTCTCCTAGTTCAAGTGAAGGGAGCATTTCATGCTGCATCCTAAAACAATCTTATACAGTTGTGGTCAGGTGCCACAATACTTTCATCTATTCAGTGTATAAAGATTGGAAGAATATGTAGAAGATCATGGATGTACCAAATGATGATACCACAGTACATCCCAATGATACACACCACAGTACATTTATATCTCATGCAAAGACTGAAAAAATAAGATAAAATATGTCTCCCATAACAATTTTTTTTTCTGGTTACATTTAAAATGACTCTTTACCTTACAAAAAAATAATAAATACTTGACTGTATAAAAACATAACCCAAAAAACGACATCGGTCCCGAAAAAAAAGCATTACACCGAACAACAAAAGTGCAGATTGTTAAGGATTGGTGGTCTTTTTTTGCCCTTTTATCTTTTTGAAAAGTAGTTTTTCCCCAAAATCACGATATTCCCTATCAGGACGTAGGTGCTTGTGTACATCATGTTTCTGCACCAATGTTTATTACATTACATTCAACATTATACTCTTAAGGTGTCTTAGACCTATCAGAGCGTCTTAAAGGCAGTGATTGTGCCACTTTAATGGGATTGGAGGAGATTACAGTGCAGTGAGGTATTTCTGGTGGCCAGCATGGTTAAGCCCCTCTTCATAAACCTCGACGGGGCTCCATTCAGCAACGCCTCTCCAATTCTCTTAATCGATTCTTCTCTCTCTCTCTCTCACTCTCTCTCTCTCTCTCTCTCTCTCTCTCTCTCTCTCTCTCTCTCATGGACCCTCTTGGTGTCTCTTTTCTTCCTTTGTCTGTCTGTTTTTTAGACAGAAACTCTGGCTTAATTATATGACAATAAAAGGTTTATTGATTATATTGCAGCTTATTGTATATCACACTACACTTTTGTGTGATTTTATTTAAAACAGCGATCAATATCTTCAATAAATCCTTTGCAAACTAAAAAAAAAAAATTCTAAAAAGCAAATTACGAGCGAAAATTATGTCATGTGATCCATTTTGATCCCATCATGCACCTGTGCTGGTTTTGCAGGTACTGGAAGACGAAGCAGCTCTCCCCGAAACGCCTAAGCACGGGGATCCTGATGTTCACTCTGGCCTCGTCTCTGTGTGAGCAGATTCACCTGTATGGCTTCTGGCCTTTTGGCTGGGACCCGAACACAGGCAAGGAGCTGCCCTACCACTACTATGACAAAAAAGGCACCAAGTTCACTACCAAGTGGCAGGAGTCACACCAGCTACCTACTGAGTTCAAGCTCCTGTTCAAGATGCACACAGAGGGCGTCCTCAAGCTGAGTCTCTCCCACTGCGCATAGAGGTCCAATCCCAAAGGTCGGAAAAGGGTCACAGGCCGGGATTTGATGTGGAGATTTGGAATGTGGAGCAGTTTTTTCGGGGGATATTGAGATAATATTAAAATAATGATATACGCTAGCCTTGATGATGTCAAGTGCCAATCAGTAAAGTTTAGGCTTATTTTATGACAAAATCTTTTAAAAAAAACCGACTGTATGAAAGGTACATCAGCCATACTCGCTGTTAGAGAACACAGATCCAATCACGTGTTTGTTTATTTCTACTGGACTTTGACCAGCAACCAAATAAACCAAGGCCACGAGTCCGAACTGATTCCAAGCAGCGCTACGAAAGAGACATTGTTTGCTTCAAAGGCTAATATAATTAATAAAATGACGCCCTCATGTAAAAGCATTCTGTATATTTAGGTGAAAAGTGAGTGAACACATTCAGAGAAACGCTTCAAGATCAAATGCCGTTAAATTGGGATTACAAACACGATCATGATTAACATGATTGATTTGTGTGCTTGCGTTTTTTTGTTTTGTTTGTTTGTTTTTTAACGAATGTAAAAACGAATGTAAACATATACCACATAATCATATAAATAATTACATAACATCTAGATACACGTCATCCGTACAACACGTGTGCATAGCTTCATATACCGTAGATCGACACAATCTCAGTCATATACACGAGATGTTTGTAAGAAATGAAAGTTTTAAGTTGAATCCAGTAGACTATGGATTGTAAATTCTGACAGGGATTAACGATTTTGATTGGACGGCAGTCCTGTCACTCTAAGAGCCATTTGTAACCTGTGACTGAAAAACCTTTGCTATTCCCAGTCATTATCCTTAAGGATTTGCCTTTTGATGAAATGAGATAAATATACAAAATCCACTGCACGGCAGGATTGCAAATCAGGTTTTTTTTGTTTTTTTAGGAAATGATTAACAGTTTGAGAAACACCTTTAAATCTCACTAACCGCACCGTCAAAATCCAGAATGTTAGTATGTAAACAGACATGGCTTTATTTTGCGATGGCGAATTTACTGAAACGTTGCACAGTTATGAATGTTATCAGAATGTTATTTTGAATTGTGTGTGTGTGTGTGTGTGTGTGTGTGTGTGTGTGTGTGTGTGTGTGTGTGTGTGTGAGAATTGTACATGTGTCCCGACGTCTGTATGCGAAAAGCCGAGGACGTTGCCATGTTTTATTCCACAGTGAAGCTTCCGAATAAAAGTGGGATCCTTGAGATCCTTGGTCTTAATCCAGAATGTAACTGCAACGCTAATTCCAGACATATGGACACAAACCCATAGAGTCCCTTAGTGTCCTATAGAGGTCAGAGGTCGAGGTTAGAAGGTCAAAGGGCAGAATTTTAGGATTTGCAGATGGAGATGTATTCAGGGGATTGGATTTTTGTTGTTGTTTTTTTTTTTTTTTACAAGGACATAAAACCGGCCTTCTGGCTTTGTCTTGACTTTCCCATTTAAACTACACACCACTCTGATAAGTGCCTCAGGGGTTTTAATGGTTCTTCAACCCTTCAAGGTTCATACAACAAAGAGTTCTCAACCCTGTTTACACTCAACCGTCCAAAGACCACACAGAAGTCTCTATTTCCTCCCAGACATTTCGGAAATCCTTCAAATGAATTGTCATTTTTTTTTAAAAGAGCTGCTGGTACTTTTGGGAAAAACACTGATGCGACACAGATCGGAAAAGTTCGAGTATTAGTTGCACAAGGCTAATTTTAGTGCTTTCCACTGCTTAGTCATATTGGATTTCGTCCGCTTATTAAGCGTCCTGCTCTGCGATTTATTGGCGCATTCACATGAAACCACTCGTCACAGTTATATCTTAACATAGCAACAGATTTATTTACAACACAAAAATTCCAAGCCAAACTTACTCTAAGATCTGGAAAAGGGCGTTGGAAAAATCCCGCTTGTGTACAGGAACGCTGCTCGGATCTTCAGGGGAAACTGAAAAGGATTTCTGAGGAGGGTTTTTTTTTTTCTAGCAATTTCCTGGATTATAGTCTGAAAGGTTTAATATTTAATATAAATGTTTATGCAGAGGTGATGTGGATTCGTCATGGCTTCAAGCGAGTCTTCAATCGAGTCGCATTTGCGGCGTGAATAAATCTAATAAATCGATCAAATGCCATTGCGACTTAATCAGCAAGTTGATAAATCAACGTCATCATCAACAGAGTAACATTTAATAAAGATTATTACACCCCAGTGCTGTTTAATACTCAAATATGATCGGTCAAAAGGTGACTCATTCCCTATAACCGCAGCTCTGACAGAAGTGCGTCTGCAAATCAGACGTTTAGATTATTATTGATGCTCTTGTTCTAACTAAACATTTTTATGGAAAACGGTTATACAGCAGATGCATTTATATGGAAGGAGATATTTATTTTCGCAAAGGAATCTCCAGTGCCAGTACGTTTTTAGGACAGAGGGGATTGTACTGTCACAACAAAAAAAATTTAACTATAAAGGGGTAATAAATACACATAATATATATATTTTTTCTAAAACAGACATTAAACAAAAAGGAGCTGGAATATTATTAATGTAAATCATATCAATAACCCCCCCCCCCTCCCCCCATGCACTATATTTATTTAAAAAAAAGGAACTGCTTTTAATAAAAAATTATAATTATAATAATAATATTTTTAAGCTTTTTGGGGTTTGGTTGTAAACTTGTATGAAGAAAAAAAAAGATGATCAATATAACAATATTGTGTACACCACACTGGATTTGACAGAATATGCCATAAAGCCCTATTTGGATGGAACCTGTTTCTCCATTTGTGGCTGTGAGGTAAATTAGAAACCTTTGCTCCACCCGTCATTATCTCGTAGGAATCCCTCAGTTATCTGAATGTTATCTCGAATGTGCTTGTGAGATTTATACTTGTACATGTGTCCAGACGTCTGTATGCAAAAAGATCTGCTGTAAAGCCTTATGTGGATGAGATCCATTTCTAATGAAGAACTAAATTAATTCCATCGTGTACGTCTGTGTGTGTACAATATATTTATGTATTATTGAGAGGATTATACAAGTATGGATCTTGTTATGTGGCAAAAAAAAAAAAAATAAAAAAAAAAAAAACCATAAAAGTGACAGAAAACAATAATTAATATAAGGGGTCCAAGCACCAAAGTGTTGCCTTTGTTTAAGTTTTACTTAATAATATAATTTTTACTATAAATTTTAGGGACGATAAAAGGAAAAATCTTCATTTAACTTTTTCCAAACAGAGCATTTCATGTCTTGTGTATACACCATACAGGATTTTCTAGAAAACTCTATTGACAGGATTAGTTTTTTGACTTCACTTCAATTTTCTTTCTATCGCACTTTCAACAATGGCCATTGTCTCAAAGCAGCTTTGCAGTATGCAATAATTATAGAACAAAGTTTACTTGTATTGAAATGTAAGTGTGTTTATCCCCATAGCAAGACATGAGCAACCGTGCCAAGGAAAAACTCCCCTGGATGTAATGAGGGAAAAACCTTGAGATGAACCAGATTCAAAAGGGGAACCCACGATGATTTGGGTGACTTCCAAATCTCCTTCTGAATGAACATGCTGTTATTGATGCTTTGCGTTCTTTTCCTCAAGAAAATTCAATCTCAATTATGTAATAAAACGCTAAGTAGTGCACTGTACAGTGAATACGGGTTAGTAAAAGTCTTGAAATGGCATTCTAGAAGAGGTAAAGCAAAAAACCTGCTGCATCAATGCAACAGAGGGGTCAAGCAACATATATATACAAACTAAACACACAAAAAAGCATCATAGTCCATCTTAATGAAATAAAGTTGTTTTTTCACACACACACACACACACACACACACACACACACACACACACACAGCATTTTAGTTTAAATGTCTTTGAGGTGAATTCTGGTGTCCCTGTACGATTGCGTTCATTTGTTAAAAAAACAAAACAAAAAATGATGAAAATTTTAACGTTAAATGTTTTTTGCTCAAAATGTAAAATACGCCTCAATATGCACAATCCATCAGTGGCTTCATCCAACATTCTAGCTTCACTCCAAGAAGTTCAGATGGAAACAACCCCAAACCCCCAGGTCCTCCCCCGTCCTGCCCCGTCCCACCCCATGTTCTAATAGATTCTCTTTAATCTCTGAATATGGTGCTCCAGTTTGTATTATATTATTCCATTTGACTTCCAGGTAAGGATTCGACGTTAGATTGGAAATATTGTGCACTTTAAGCCGTTGGTAATATAATATTTTGATGACTTTGTGATCAAATGAATAAAGAAATGAATAGATTTGGTTCAAAAACAATAAAAAAAAAATTTTTATCCTTTTCTATGCCTTCAATATTAAATCAAATATATTCCATAAGAAAATTACATTATTTTTTTCAGATTCTGAATAAACAAACGAATGAACGCAACGGAAATATATTAAATTTTTTAAGACTCTAATATAGAAGCTCTTGTTGTATTTTCAATGCTGTACAATGCAGTAATATTGATTTCTCCAGAATTTTGTGCTCGTGATCACTGATTTTTTTAAAAGCATCCTAACTTTCGAATTCAAACCACAGCACAGGGCTGCACAGATATTCATCGTTACTGCTACATCACTGGAGCGTATGTGGATGAATCCAGGATGGTATCGGTCATCTTTATCTTCTGATTCATAAATGCATTTTTTTCCCCCCATTTGTAACGACCAGCGATGTGTAGCTCGATGCTGATAAATCTTCTCGTCACGCCACACAGCGCATAGTTATTCACCTACACATACGGTTGCCTGCACACATTTGTGCCTCCCTACATTTTTTAATAGGACCAAGAAGCAACATAAATTTGAGTTTGATTCGAAAATTCATGAATATTACAAATATTCCTCCTCATTTCAGAGCCAGAAAAACAGAGATTCAAAATAATCTTGTAGCAAGATGACAATTCAGAAATGGAGAATCATCAGAGGAAATATGTTCCAATTAATGATTTAATTATTAAATATTATGGGTGTAACGGTGCACATTTTCAGACCAAAACCCCTCAGTACAGGGCTTTCAATTCTGTATACACGTGTACCGAATGCAATCCTTTTTACGTGAGGAACAGATTTAAAAATCGGACTTCCCTCAGGAACGTATTAAGTGGCGGACCGCAAGTTTGTTTATTCTTCGCTTCGCACTTTAAACTTGAAAACATACACAACAATTCCAGTGAAAGACACGAGAGTTAGCGCAGTGTCACTGTGGCGACTCGCTCCGAAAACCGGAAATACCATTTGTCTTGCGCATGCATGAAAACGCTAAAGAATCCATAGCGCTAGCATTAGGAAGCTAACGTGGCTAGCAGCTAACGTTAGCGCTATGGCTTCTTTTTTTTTAAGTAGAAAATCTTTCCCTGTATTGAGGGAGTGAATTAATGAAGGCTGGAGGGAATGAAGACTTTTGTTAAAGTGTGCTGAAATAAGAACATTTAAGTAGTTCATATATTTAGAAAATTTAATATTTGATTTAAAACACAAACAAACGCACACACACACACACACACACACACACACACACACACACACACACACACACACACAAACACACACACACACACACACACACACACACACACACACACACCTCTATTAAAAATAAATATCATGTATTTGAAGAAATCAAGACATTGGCTGAGACTTTTGCTCCTCTGATGATAAAATCTGAATACACCAAACGTTTTCTCAGTAAAAAAAAGTATTCTTTTCTTTAATTTACAACTTGTATATGTTTGCAAAATGCTGATCGCTTGATTCATATGCAATATTTACACAAGTGTTAGACAAATTACTGTTTATGTTTCACACACTTCCTTATTAATTTTTTTTAATTTATCGTCAAATGTTATTATTTAAATTCTAAATTTACATATTATAAACTTTTGATTAATATTATGAATAATTACCAAATCATTTTTTTTTTCTTATTTTATCTTTTTGAGTTTATCAATTATTTACATGCTCATTTTAGTTATTTTAAAAAAATTTTTTTATTTCAAATGCATATTTTGTGTGATTTTTTTATTTATTTCACTTTTAGACTTGATTTATTCATTGACATGTGACATTTTATATGTACATCTTTCCCCTGTAGTACATGCGCTTTTAATTTTTTTATCTCGTTCACAAGATAACATTTTGACCCAACATTTACATTAGGGGTTTATTTATGATGCTAATATTTATATTTTCAATGTATTTCTTCATTTCTGCTTTGGGACAATGTACATAGTTAAAAGTGCTATACAAATTGAATAAAATCGAATTGAATTGAATTGAATTGAATTGAATTGAATTGAATTGAATGACAGTATAACTGTATATGGATCCTGTAGCTGAATTTCTGTGTGTAAACGTACAGCTGGTCAGTCTGCTCCATCAGTGTAGCTTCTTGTCTTTACGGGTTAGAGACGTCCTTTAAACATGATGTTCGTTCCCTAACAGCCGTCACCGACGCCGTCCCACTGAGCCAATGCATCTCCTCTGTGTTTTGTTTACAGATGCCATAAATCACCATTATACAACTCCCTCTTCAGCAGGCCTGGTCAATAACTCGCCATTAAGCCGTGTGCCGAGTGCACACTTTTTTTTTTGGGGTGGTATTTCTTTCAAGGATACTTCCTGATATGATTTAAAACAAGAAACATCTATTAAAAACAATAATAAGAGCAACGCAGTATTGGGAATCCATGATTCGAGCGGAGGAAGAGAGAGACGGTTATTGATTACCTCTAAAAAAGAAAGGGAAAAAAACCACTCCGTTTTTAATGCTCTTGTGTCATAATTCCAAAAGATGCAGCGTTTGTTAGTGGGGGCCGAACCGCTTGTTTTGCAAAAGGATGCAAATTTATATATATATAGAAATGATAATATTATTCCTTTTGTGCACAATTCTACTATTGTACCTCGCTTTATTTAGCAACACCGTCGTCGCGGTTGTTGTTGTTGTTGTTGTTTGCAAATCTGGCATCATTGTTAGTTTTTTTTTCTGGCCACGTGCCTGCCATGACCTCTGACCCCTGTGCTTTGAAAGAAAGGGTCAAAGATTAAGCAGGAGGATGTAACCAGGCCCTCAGTGCTCTAAGCAGAATTATTTTTTTTTCAATTTAAAATATATATTAAAAAAAGAATATAAAAAAATGAGCCATTCATTTTAATTATTAATATTTGTCATTTACCTTTAAATTATTTGTCAATATTGTTAACATAGAAAAAATGCTTGTCTCCTTTTTTTTTTTTTTTTTATCTCACCCTGGCTATTTAAATGTAAATGAAAAAAAAAAAATAAAGAATTTTCAAATTAATTTTTTAAATAATATTCAATTTAGTTGAATTGTAACTGAATTGCAAAATGTATTTAATTTATTACAATTTTTATTTAATTTTATTTAATTTTAATTGTTTTAATTGTTCTTATTTTTAAGCCCCATTTTGTTTATATATATATATTTATATTACTGTATATATTTTTTAAACATTACAATTGAAAGTCTGCTAAAAAAAAAAAAAACGTGAGTCGAGAGTTCTGGGTCACACAATCACAAACAGACACACGCACACACACACACACACACACGCACGCACGCACGCACACACACACACACACACACACACAGAATTTTGTCTAAATGTCATTAAAGCTTTGCTTTTCGCTTTCTCATTTAAGGATATTGTTTAATGACACAACAAAGTGTTTGACTAAAAATTGATTTTTTATTGGATATGAAATTGTTGTTTTTTAGCATAAACACTATCAGTATAAAAGATTTCACATGAAACTTATTTTGAGATTTTAGAAACTGAAAAGTCTCAAAAAATGTAAATGTCTAAAGGTCTGGATGGTAAACAATTACTTGCAATTAAATACTGAAAAAACAGAAGCGCTTCTCTCGGCTCCTGCTGCTGTTCTCCCTGAGGTGATTGAAAGTATTGGCCCCCAAAATTCCCCTCATAATTTATCTGTTCATTTGGGACAAGCCCTGAATCTTAATAAACATGTGAAAAATGGATTTCGAAATTGTTTTTATTAGTTGCAAAAATGTGATGTCATTCGTGTCAATATTGGAGATGGAGATGATTACAGATGCTTTGATTTGCTCCTGCCTTGATTATTGCAATTCTCCTTTTTACTTGTCTTAGTCATTCATCCCTGAAACGATTACAATTGGTCCAACATGCGGCTGCTAAGCTCTTTACCAAGTCATCGAAGAGATCTCACGTGACTCTAATCTCAGTCTCTTTGCACTGGCTTCCATTCAAATTTAGAATTCAATATAAAATTCCTGTCTTAGTGTTTAGCGCGTTACATGGTCAAGCTCCTGTCTGTATAAATGAGTTATTACAGCCTTATAATTCCAGCAGGAATTTGAGTTTCTCCAAGCAGATCTTATTAGAAGTTCCTCGCTCCAGATTAAAGACAGCAGGTGACTGTGCCTTTGAGGTAGTTGCTTCCAAGTTTATTATTTAAAAATGTAAAAATCTTTATGAAAATAATAAAAAGAACAAAGAATAAAGAGGTGAACATTTTTTTATTTAATTTTTTATTTGCACAGAATTTCCCATTTTTTAAACAAAACAAAAAGGATCTTTATTAAAATCCAGTTCAATAAAAATAAAAATAAATCAACATTAAATGCTTGTGAACCAAATGCCTGGAGTTGAGACGTGTATCTTTAAAGTATGCTTTAAATAAAAACATTCCACATGTAGTCCCCGTATGCTGTTATAATTGTCCTCCATTCTTCTGGGAAGATGTTCTACTCGATTTTGTTTAGATTTGTTCTCATTCAGCCACATGGGTGTTGAGTAAAGTCAAGGACTGATGTAGGTGAGGTGAGAAGGGTTGATATCAGAGCTCTATCGCAGGAGATCTTCCACACTTACCCATGTAAAGCAGATCTTCATGGAGCTGGTTTGTGTGGTTGTCATGCTGGAGCAGGTTTGGATCTCCTAGTTCAAGTGAAGGGTAAATTTCATGCGACATGTATCCAGAGACATCTTATGCAATTGTGTCTGGAAAAGTTAGGTGTCTGAATATTTTTGTTTGCTTAGTGTATAAAGATTGAAAGAGACTAAAGGAGAAAAAAAAGGCATATAGCAATAAAAAATTATTCATATATGGGGTGGGACGTAACAATAAATAAATAATTTGGAAATTCATGATATGGAGACAAAAGAAATCGTGTAAAATCACGTGTAAAAAATGAACAGTATACGATAGAATTAAATGTAAAAATAAAGAAATCATGTGGAAATCAATGAATCATTTAGAACAAAATCACGTTAAAAATACGTACAAACAAATCACTTGCGAAAAATCATATGCCGTATGTAAAATTATTTATTAAATAAGTGGTTAAAAGAAATTAAGACAAATTGAGGAGGAAGAAATCATGTTAAAAAAAGGATTGTGTAAAAAAAAATGTAATGTATAATATGAAGGAAAATCATATGAAAATAAATGAATTATATGTAAAGAATCGAATGAAAATAATTATATAATGTAAAAATAATGCTAAAGCTTAAAAAAAAAAAATCCCATGAAGCAAAAAATTTAAGCAACAATGTATGTTTATTAAATTATTTTATTTATGTTTTTTTTTCTTACACATTAATCACATTTGTTTATTTTCCAGCTTTGCTTCCTGCAATACATTTCTGTACATTAAGATGCTAATCATTGTTGTGTGACTGCTGAAATCGCTCCAGAAGACCTACAGAGAAGCGTATCCTGATTCACACACATTCCTGCTCGCTCACAGCCTCACACACACACACACACACACACACACACACACACACACACACACACACACACACACACACACACACACCTCAGGATGGAAGCAGAGGCGATAAAGAGTGTGTTTCTGACTCCAAAACAGAAATTATGCAAACGTGGGCTGATGCTGATCGATACACTGGGGCTCGCTGACACTGAGCATGTGGGAATCAAAGAGGACGGAGCACTGTGTGTGTGTGTGTGTGTGTGTGTGTGTGTGTGTGTGTGTGTGTGTGTGTGTGTGTGTGTGTGTGTATAATTTTATAAATATATATAATGAATTATATATTTTATTATATATATATATATATAATATTCTTACTGTGTCTCTTAATGTCTGTATGTCTTTGTACCTGACTGCCTTTTGCTCTGTCTGCCTTACTGTCTCACTGTCTGTACATCCCTCTCTTCTCTCTATCTATCGCTCTAACTACCTCATTGTGTGTTTGTCGCTCTCAGATTTTTACCGTCTGTCTCACAATCCTATTCATTATTTACTGTCTGCTTTACTTACTCTTTGTCTGTCCAACTGTCTCACTGTCTGTATGTCCCCTTGTTCGTATGTCTAGATTCTCTCATCTCATTTATAGTGTCACAGTGTCTTCCTAATAATTTCTCTATTCTGTCTCTTTGTACCTTTCACTTTCTTTCTGTCTTTCTGAACTCATTTTTATATATATATGTGTGTGTGTGTGTGTGTGTGTGTGTGTGTGTGTGTGTGTATATATACATATGTAAATGAGATGAAAAAAATGTGGAAATGAGTACACCCTTCACATTTCAGCAACTCTTTTAGCGTATCTTTTTTAAGAGACAACACTATAGAAATGAAACCAAGATAACATCTGCCTTGCTGAGGAAGCTGAAGATGAAGGTGATGTAGTGACCAAGTAAATCTCCAGACCTAAACACTATTGAGCACCTTTGGGGATCCTCAAGTCGAAGGTGGAGAAGCTCCATGTGTCTAACATCCAGCAGCTCTGTGATGTCATTATGGAGGAGGGGAAGAGGATCCCAGCAACAACCTGTGCAGCTCTGGTGAATTCCACACCCAGGTGGATTAAAGCAGTGCTACATAACGATGGTGCTCACACACAATATTCACACTTTGGACACAGTTGTGACATGTTCACTGAGGGTTTACTCACTTTTGTGGGCAGTTATTTAGACAGTAATGGCTGTATGTTGTTATTTTTAGAGGACAGTAAATCTGTACTGATACACAAACTGCACATTGATACTCTAAAATATATCCACGTTTCAGTTCTATTGTATTGTTCCCTGATAACGTAATAAATAGTTGCTGAAACGTGAGGGGTGCACACACACACACACACACACACACACACACACACACACACACACACACACACACACACACACACACATATATATATATATATATACACACATTGCCTCATTGTCTTGTGCAACATTAGCAGAGATTTGCAAGACGTGTAAAAAAAAGCTGACCAGTGCTGGAAGGTGTGTGTGTGTTTGGTGGGCTGTGATAAAGGGGTTAAAGGCCAGGGGGCAAAGGTCACTAGGCAAACACACACACTGTACACAAAAAGCCTCCACACACATACACATATACACACATAGATACATGCATATAGATTCAGACACAACGAGTCAAAATATATTACAACACAATTTATTTAATACTGATGTTTAAACTCTTTCATTTTTGAAAAAGACGTGCATACCATTAGAACGTGTGTGTGCGCGTGTGTGTATGTGTGTGTGTGTGTGTGTGTGTGTGTGTGTGTGTGTGTGTGTGTGTGTGTGTGTGTGTGTATATGCAAACCGTGGCTAGTTATTAATTAACTCGAGGCCTTCTTAGCACGGCTTCAATCACTCCGAAAGAAGAAATCAATATGACCATCACTTTGAATGGATTGTGTTTATAGTCGCAGGTTGGAGACATATTTACACTTACATTCAGGCCGACTTACAACTGCAGGCCTGCTGAGAGGCTTTAATGTGCTTCGGATTAAATCCTCACTTTAACAGGACGAGTCGATACGCTGAGTCTCACCAGGCTGGACATTCGTTTGCAAACCAGATCCAAAACCAGGACGGATCGAAAAAAAAAAAGAATTTGGATTTTTGGGTGAAATAACAAACGATTATAAACGATCCTCTCATCAGGTAAGAATAAGCTGAGATTTATTCCTGACTAAAGACTTTTCTGCTTTCATTTCTGTTGTTGGTCTTTGTAAAATATATATTTTTACTTTTTAAGTATTTTTGAGTTATTGTGGTTTTTTTTTGTTTTTTTTTTTTTTTTTTACAAAAATCTCATAATTCAATCCTAAATAGATCTGGACCATGCAAATGTGAACGATCATGATGCCATGACCTCTGACCTTTCGTAATCTTACATTCTTTTGCCTCTGATGTTCCAACTTGTAAGACAGAATAACCTTCAACGAACGACAAAAAAAACTACTGATACTGCGGATTAAATGATTGTAATTAATCGTTGATGATCTGTTTGTTTATAATAATAATAATAATAATAATAATAATAATAATAATAATAATAATAATAATAATAATAATAATAATGCATCAATGTGGACCCATTGCAACAAACAAACATCTTATATTTTTGTCCATGTTTGAGTACAATATATGTGCTGGCGTTTTCATCATGAATAGTTTTTATTTTGAAATAATGTAATAAGTCTGAAAGGTTTTAAAAGAAAATCAATGTATCCTCTCTGACACTTCCAAAACATTTTTTTCAAAGAGTTAGAAAAAGTTCTTTATTGTGTTTTTTTCTTCTTTATAATTTGTTAATCTTTTCCAGAATGTCCACATTTTTCTTCAGAAACTCTGATTTTTCTTTGGGGTTTGAATCTTTTTTTTTTTTTTTTTTTACAATTTTTTACTTTTTCTGTTTTGAAGGAATTCGAAAAACCTCTGTTAGATGTAACTTGGGCGTGTCTGGTTCCGTTTAAATATAAAACATCAAACCTGTTCATAACTACAGTAATCATCATTCATCAATTCTGGAAAACTTTTCAGAATGTGTTCAAAACTTTCTCAAATAATCTCATCCAAAATGTTAAACTCTTCTGAAGAACATTCCAATCCTCAAAACTTTAGAATGTATCTCTGAAGTATTCATAGCTCCGTCAGAGTTTCCTAATCTAGAGTGTTTTAGAAGGTCCAAATCTTCTCTAGAGACATTAGGATCTACTTCTGTTTGCACAATAGAATATTTTTGAAAGCACAAACTTCATCACAGTTTACAGATCTTCTTCAGAGCGCTGAAGCTTTTACAGACTCTACGGATATTCCCAAGAGCGTTCTAATCTTCTACACAGTTCCTACAGAGAATCTAGTTCTAAGTGTGCAGAATTGAATCTTGTTTTGAGGATTTTCACAGATTTTCTCCAGAGCATTAAAACTTCCACCGACTTTACAGATCTTCTCCAGAGCTTTAGAAACTTCTCCAGGATGTATACATCTTGGATTTAGCATTTTATTCAGAGTCTCTGAATCTTACTCAACGTGTGAGAATCATCTCCTTCTTAAAAAGAAAATCTGCTCCACAGAACTTGACTGTTCTTCACAGCTCCAGGATTTTCAGTGCAGGAGACAGAAAGCAGCCATGATCGAGCCTCCTATCGAACCTCCCTTTGTTTTGGATCGCTTTTCTTCTTTCTTATTATTTTATTTACGCTTTCAAGCTGTATTTACCCTCCTCTCGTCTACATGCTTCGTCAGCAGATCTTTACAGTGATATTTACAGTAAATCCAGAGAGTCACTGGTGCCTGAACATGGCACATTTCCCCCAAATCTCTGTGCTTTTAAAGAAAAATTAATTATTACATTTATTTCAATTATAAATATATATTATAATTATTTGTAGTATTATTATTATTACTATTATTGGTTTTATTATAATATAACTTACATTCTAGTTTAACTGTATTAATAATAATAATAATAATAATAATAATAATAATAATAATAATAATAATAATAATCATAATAATAATAATAATAATAATAAGAAGAAGAAGAAGAAGAAGAAGAAGAAGAAGAATGGTAAAATAATATACAAATAAAAACTGAAAACAGGAAGAGGGGGTTTGGCCTGATGTTTGCAGCTGCACTGTTTCTTGTGAGTGTAAATGCACGTTAATCAACTGTTAATCAATCGCCTGAGCAGAACTGAAACCCAACCTCTTAAATGTCATTAAATAGAGATAGGGTGATGAAGAAAAGGGTGAAAGCTGGAGACAGATAAAGAGAAAGAGAGACAGAGAGATTAAGAGAGAGAGAGAGAGAGAGAGAGAGAGAGAGAGAGAGAGAGAGAGAGAGAGAGAGAGAGAGAGAGAGAGAGAGTTGATGGGATTTACGAGTTACTAACACAAATCAGTGCTAAGTAGAACCATCAGCCTGGAGTGCTTATATAATAAACAAATAAACAAATGAACAAATAAATAAATAAATTAATAAATTAATAAATAAATTAATTAATTAATTCATAAAATAAATTAATATGTAAATAAATGTATGGCAAAAATCTACTACTACTTTTAATAATAATAATAATAATAATAATAATAATAATAATAATAATAATAATAATAATAATAATAATACCAATAACAGCAAGATCAATGAAGTCTAATTTTACATAAATAAAAGAAAATTGACATTAATTTCAGTTTTTCTTACTTTCTTTTTGCTCAAGACTTCAAATGAATGACTTTAACCCCAAATTTGACAAAAATCGGCTGTCATTATTTGATTAATTAACCAGATATTAGATATTGACCTTTTCTGTTAAAAAGCAACCACAAAATCAAACACGGAAAGTTTGCATCATTCTAATAATAATATTAATAAATAATACTGATTTATAACATGAACCAAACCGAATCTAAAGCTTGACATATTTATTACAACAATTTTCTTTTCCTCTCTGTTTTCTCTTCACTCTATTCCACAACAAAGTTATCGGATGAAAACAATAAATGAAATACATGCGCATGAAACTGGATTCAAGTCTGGTATGGGCTGATTATATTATAGTATTAGATTCAAATTATTAATGTATTAAATTTAACCTTAGCATCCAGTGTTGGGGAAAAATAGTTAATTTGACCTAAAAGAGCTCAGAAATGTGATGTTTAGAATAATTGAATGTTTAGCAAAAATATTAGTTTTCTTATCAATAAGAAAAAAAATCAATATGACAAATATTACCATTATGGCAAACGATTAGATTGTACATGAATATATCTCAATTCCTAGTAATCATTTTAAGCAAAAAAAGAAATAATAAATAAATAACCCCGTGTCATTAATCAACAAAATCTTCGATATTTACGACAATCGATATATTAGAAAGAGGGAATAACGATGACGTATGGGAGTGTGGTAAATTTACATAATTGAGTAATTATATAATATAGTGTATTGCAATTTAATGTATCTTTTGATTCAGCAGACACAAATATAACCTGCAAATAGTTTTATAGACACGTGTCTAAATTTACACCGAGCTCCGAAACGCAATACAATCAGCGTGTGTGCGTGAGTGCGTGTGTGCGTGTGCGCGCGCGTGTGTGTGTGTGTGTGTGTGTGTGTGTGTGTGTGTGTGTGTGTGTGTGTGTGTGTGTGTGTGTGTGTGTGTGTGTGTGTGTACATGTGTATAGAATGTGTGAGATTGAGAGATTGCCTGAAAGAGCAAGTCACCGGTTTTGATGTAAAAATCCCTCTCCCTTTTTTGGACGCGTAAAAGTAATGTTAAAAAAATAGCAAACGAATGTCCGCGAGACAGACAGACAGACAGACAGACAGACAGACAGACAGACAGACAGACAGACAGACAGACAGACAGGCAGACAGACTTACCCCGTAGCGCTCGTGACAGAACTGTAGCTGTGCATATGCATGGAAGAGCGTCATCACCCATGAAAAAAATAAAAGGTGGGGGATTGTGTGTGTGTGTGTGTGTGTGTGTGTGTGTGTGTGTGTGTGTGTGTGTGTGTGTGTGTGTGTGTGTGTGTGTGTGTGTGTGTGTGTGTGTGTGTGTGTGTGTGTGTATAGATCAGCGTGGGGTCCGCCAGGACTCTGATCAATAAAGCTGCACTTAACATGGCAGATGGCCTGAAAGAGGACAAAAAAATGAAGAATGGAAGAGAAAAAAAAAACAGAAACTGTTCCAAATTGAAGTTTCACACACCTTGTTTGATCTTTGGATTAGACTCAGTACCTTAACTTAACCATTTAGTCTCATTTTAAATCGTTTTATCTCATTTAAGGCATTAAATAAACAATCACCGGGTGAAGGCTGTAATTCCTATTTAAACAGCTGTTTATATATTATTCTTTTTTTGTCAGGTAATTTTATAGAAATATTCCGAAATGAACTTCACTATATATTGTATTTCTTGTAACTTCTCTGTATTGATTTTTACTTCTCTAAGCTCATATGAATGTTGACTTCAAAATACTCTGTAAAAAAGATATTTTGCATTGTTTTGTAAAGTTTTAAATCTCATTAAAAACAGATGTAGTTACACTCACAAAAACAAATCATATATTGGAGTATCGAATATTTGTTGTTGTTTTTTTTTCGATGAAGTCCTAAAGTTAATCAAAGACACATTTATCCATTGAAGAAAAAAATGTATAGTGGCACTTTTATAAAAAATAATAAAGTAAAAATAGACCGCTATTTATTAGTTTGATTGTTTCCCCCTAATTTTTGTAACTAAATTGTTAAAAGCAGCAGCACTGTTTTTTGGGGGGATTTTTTTCTAGAGCTTTCTGATCTTTGCATGGATTCAGGATCTCAAATATCATAGATATTTAAAAAAGAAAAAAAAAAGTATATGAATGAAATAATATTGATTATAGCTATGTTGTGATGCGGGACGTGGTCATGAGCTTCTCACGTGACTGTGTGATTGCATTCTGTAGCACAAACAAGCTCAGTCCAGAGGTTCATGTTCTGTCCTCTGTCTCTGTGAGTCAAAGTTTTCTTGCCGGGTTTTTCCCCCTGATTGCTCATCCCGTTTTGTCCTCTCCAAGTGTCTCAGTGTGATGTCCCTCCCCTCCTGCTCGTCCTTTGACAGCTGATCAAAAGACAAAAAAATAGGTCACGCTTTTCAGACTTCTGTCCCTTCGTCCTTAATTACAGGCTCATTTAAACAAAAGCCGCATCTGCTCAACCTCCAGAGCAACCGGCCTGCATGAGCAAATCTGTTCCTCCTCAACCGGCTGGAGTTTTCTTAGTGTCCTGGGACTCCAATAAACCAAGCACACACACTTTCATTTATAAAAATGGACAAGCAACTGGCAAGTGTCCCCAAAGTGCATCAAGATATTTGCGAGTTTAATGTAGAATCTGATATATAAATATATAAAACAGTATAAATAATTATTAAAGCATGTTGAAACATGAACATTATTATTCTGTATAGATTTACTGCATGTTAATTGAAAAACTATTACACATTAGGAATGAAACATCCAGAATTGAAATTAAAATGAGGTTAATGTGAAAATGTTTTATTTTTTCTTATAAATAAATATTCTGGTGAATGTGGAGGCAACAATTCAACTCAATTATGCTTTTCTTTTTTTTTTATTGTCATTCTTAGAACATATATCGCACATCAGTTATTACTGAAACCAACAATTAAATTGGACTAATTCTACAATTTTCTTTACTATTTTGCCTCTCCATCGCAGAACCTTGCACCTCAAATCTCCACACAAGCTCGGTGATTGGACAACAGGCCAAGAAAAGGCGGGGCTTTCCCCCTACAATACAATGTGATTTGTTGTACCAAGCTGTCCTTCAAAGAGGAAAAAAAAAAGAGGAAAAATAGAGCAAGCCCCGCCCATTTCATCAGGGTTGGCTGCAGCAAAAGTAAGCAGAGCAAATCCCATCCTGGACAAATCCAGCTGCTCGAGCAGAATCCGCAGGAGGAGGAGAGGGTCGGACATGGGGAGAAATCAGCGCTGGCCCGTCTGAGACACACCGGAGATATTGTTTTTATTTATTTATAAAAGGAGGAGGAAAAAAACCCGAGAGGCCTTAAAAAAAGAAAGAGAGAAGAAAATTATAAAAAAAAATACAAAAAATCATTCCTGTGCACAGAGACACACAAACCAAAAAAAGGAAGCTTTATATACATCAATGGACTGAATGAAGACTGCCTACAACGCCTATCGATGCCTGGCCAAGGAGGATCTGGATGCTTTCGCCATGAACCCGGAGATGACAATGGACGGCATGGGCGGCCTGCACGGTGCGCTGAGCACCGGCGGCCATGAGCACGAGCTGATGAGCGGCCACAGCCCGCATCACGCTCGCAGCAGCAGCACCACCACGTCCACCTCGTCCACGTCGTCGCTGCGGATACACCAGGACCTGGCGTCGCGCTCGGCCATGGTGTCCGGCATGGCGACCATCCTGGAGGGCGCAGGAGAGTACCGAGGCGAGCTGTCCCTGCCGCTCCATCACGGGATGAGCATGAGCGTGCCTTGCGACACGTCGCCCCCCGGCATGGGCATGAGCGGCACCTATACCACGCTGACCCCCTTGCAACCTTTACCGCCCATCTCCACGGTCTCCGACAAGTTCCACCATCCGCACCATCACCACCACCATCATCACCACCATCACCACCACCAGCGGCTCGCGGGCAACGTAAGCGGGAGCTTCACGCTGATGCGCGACGACCGGGCTCTTCCGGCCATGAACAACCTCTACAGCGCGTACCATAAGGACATGAGCAGCGTGGCGCCGAGCCTCAGTCCGCTCGGGAATGGCTTGGGCTCGGTGCACAGCGCGCAGCAGAGCCTGCATGGCTACGGCGGCAACGCCGGCGGCGGCCACGACAAGATGCTGGGCTCCAACTTTGACGCGCACGCGGCCATGCTGGCCCGCGCGGACCAGCAGCACCTGTCCCGGGGCCTCGGCGGGCCTGTGGCGAGCATGATGCCGCCGCATCTCAACGGCATGCACCCCGGCGCCGCGGTGCACCACCCACACCCTCATGCGCCTGTCCTGGCGGCGTCCGGCCGCGACAGGCCGCCCTCCTCCTCATCCTCCTCCTCCTCCTCCGGCAACGGCGGCGCGGGGGCGCAGCACCATCATCATCATCATCAGCAGCAGCAGCAGCAGCAGCAGCACCAGCAGCAGCTCGAGGAGATCAACACCAAGGAAGTGGCGCAGCGCATCACCGCCGAGCTGAAGCGCTACAGCATCCCGCAGGCCATCTTCGCCCAGCGGGTGCTGTGTCGCTCCCAGGGCACGCTGTCCGACCTGCTGCGCAACCCCAAGCCGTGGAGTAAACTTAAATCGGGCCGGGAGACCTTCCGCCGCATGTGGAAGTGGCTGCAGGAGCCCGAGTTCCAGAGGATGTCCGCGCTGAGGCTTGCAGGTAAAAAGAAACAAAGGCTTTTAGCTTCTTCTTCTTCTTCACTTTTTAAAAAAAAACAAAATTATTTTGGGCTGAATTTCAATATTAATGCACTGATTGCCTAATAATAATAATAATAATAATATATTTATTATTATTATAATCGATACAATTTAGTATTGCAATACGTTTTTATTTATTAAATTTTTTTATATATAAATATTTACTGAACACCTTCCCTGGTCGATGATTACGATCAGTATTGATCGACAAGAAAGAAAACAGCGTTTCATAAATGTTCACTAATTCGAGAGCTCAGTTTATTGGAATGCATGTAGAATTTTATATATTATTATATATAAACTAAATAAACTAAATCACATTATTTTGGGGGAAAGGCTTTCCTGCTTTATTGATTATTTTGCTTGGGGTTTTATTTTTGGTCGTGATTGATTTTTAACTTCTTTATTCATTTATTGGAAATTATTATTATTATTATTATTATTATTATTATTATTATTATTATTATTATATTTCTTTTCTTTTCTTTATTTCTTTAATTATTTGTTTATTTAATTTTCAGTCAGGATTTTAGTGTAGACTCTAAAATACGGTGCGACACACACACACACACACACACACACACACACACACACACACACACACACACACACACACACAATTGTATGGTATAATCCTGTTATTGACGTTTCGCAGAAACCGCGTCTTTCTTTCTTTCTTTCTTTCTTTCTTTCTTTCTTTCTTTCTTTCTTTCTTTCTTTCTTTCTTTCTTTCTTTCTTTCGTTCCTTCTTTTAAAAATTACAATTCAGTTGCTTTATAAAATCTGAGAAATGAATAAGCAGTATATAAACTGTTGATTGAGCTGATGTTCTAGTAGGCGAGTGTGTTTCTGAGGCTGTCTATAAAAAGGTGTGTGTTGGGTGTTGTATTTTTTTTAAAGGATACCCTGAAGAGGTTTATAGTGTTGTCGATTGTCATGTGGAGAAGGGGGCAAATTCTCTCTCTCTCTCTCTCTCTCTCTCTCTTGGTTGTTGCCCCCTCTAGCGACACACCACATCCCCAACATTCTCTTTTCCTTTGTTCATCTGAAAGAAAACACTGGAATATCCAGCCATATAATATAAAAAGTCGAAAATATTATTATAATTTTTTTTTTTTTTTTGCATTCAATTTTTACAATAATTTTGTGCCATAGTATCATAATTGTTCCTCACCATTTTACCATCTCGAGGCTATTTGTTCGAATGAGCAGATTGTTTTCATGGCAGTGGTGCTGAATAGAGGTGTACTGGCTGATCGGTAGAATTTGGATCTGGGTTTCTTCACTTTGGATGCTTTGGAAGACTTGATCAATTTTGTATACACTTTTTTTTTTATTTTGTATTCTTTGTAGAATTGTGCCTTTTTACACTGGATATTGATTAAAACATGATTTAGGTGTATAGGGTACACAATTATAAAGAAAAAAACATAGCATAGCAGGTAAATGACATGCCAAAACACAAATAGATAATTAAGTGGTGCTTGTAGTGACGGACATAGAGAAAGGGTCAGTCATGAGACATCCACTGAGATCCAGCAAACATGCAGGCTTTGCCATGATAAGAATAATAACAATAATAACAACAATAATAATAATAATAATAATAATAATAATAATAATAATAATAATAAAAATGAAGCACCTCAACGTTTTATTTTATGGGATTCGGAGATATTGAAATCTCAGTCTTGCAGATGGCGGTGGAGTCTGCTGCTGTCTTTCTTTTTTTGAAGGGGTTGTGGGGTTAGAAGGGGGGGTTGGATGGTATTATGTGATGGGCGAAAGGCAGGCAGGGGGAATTGAAAAGAAGCAGCAGAAGCTGCTGCGGCCCGATGAATTATTGATAGAGCTCTCTGCGTGACCTCGTACAAAAAAACCCAAAACAAAACAAAAAAAAGGTTATTGGGGTTTTTAACCAGGCAAAATGTGCAAAACCTGAACCCTGTATAATATTTTTTAGTATAGAGTGATATGCATATCATTTCATCATGCAATGATATAAAATAAAAAAAGGAGAAGTGTACCTTGATACAGCAAAAAATTCTCACTGGTCACCTAAAACCTAACATAAAGTTTTGAATTGCTTCTTATTTTACTGTAGTGAATGTCCGGGTTCTACTAGACAGGATGCTTTCCTCCTATTCTGGTATTGTCAGGGTCAAAAAACAAACAAAATAATAATAACAATTAAGAAAAAAAGAAAACCCCCAAACTATAGAAGAGCGTTTGGTGCTTGGACCCCTAAAAATTGCTTCTTGAGAAAATAATGTCTTAGTAAAAGCTAAATAAATAAATAGAAAATAGTAATAATTAAAACTAATGTGTTTATAAATAGTATATGGAAATACGAATGGAATAAACACCTTGATGGAAGTACCTAGCATGGACCTTCTTCATATTATAAATAATACAGGGCTACTTGGAAGCTCTCATTTATTTTATTATGTAATGTATTGCATCATTTTATGCTTTAAATTTTTTTTTGTTTGAAAACAGAATAAATGTATAAAAACGTTACTAGAATCAGACTATGCTGCTAATATGGCTAATCACATTATTTACTGTAGCTATATAAAAAAAGCAGTGAGAAGACCTCCCCAATTTAGTGATATGGAATGGTACTGTTTAATGTCCTTAATTTTTTGCCCCCTAAAGAGCTCAGGCTTGTGCCATCAGACTAACATGTGATTCCTACAACCTCGGTTCAGTACAACCTAAAAGTGAACATGTACAGGACACGATCCTGCTCGCTCCGGCACTGGAGTCTGAAAAAAAAGCAAGAGAGGCGTAAAGAAAAAAAACACCACTACTTCCGGGTTTATTGTTATCGTTCCTGCATGTGTCGGCTTTCAATCTCGCCTGGTTATGACACTTTTTTCTCCAACAAATCTGATGTAGCCGAACGCCTCATGGATCGATCAGGGGTAATCTTCTAAAGATTAAAAGGGCATTAATGTTGGCAACAATAGCACAAATGTGTGGACTTCATTGATCTGGAACCGGATCCTGGATCTCTTCTTCTTCCGGGAAAGCTGATAGACAGGGGTTTTTCACCTCTCTGTCTAACTGCACAGAGAAAATCCCCTCCGTGTAGAAGTTTACTGTTGTGGTCTATCTGCTTTGGGTGTTTGTTTGTTTTTCTTTTCCAACAATTTGTCCAAGATCAGAAGTTGTTCATTTGTTCCTGAAGGAAAATTAGAGCTTCAGAGACATTTCATTAAAGTAATCTGGTGATAACTGATGCTTGAAAGTAAACAATAATCCGAGTTATTGAACATCTGTAAGATATACAAACTACAAATCCATCCTAAGTTGAATAAGTCTGGAGAAACGATAGAGCTCTGGAGAAAGCAGGGCTGATACGGGGACGTTTTTCTTTAATCGCTTGTTGTTCATAATGGCACAATCTGGCATTCAGACAACAGCAATAGAATAGAAAAGAAACGAGAACAGGCTGTAAAAACATCTCCTTCGTGACCTTCACACCGCTGCCTTGCACGACTCTCGCGTTCCAATCTGAAGGATCTGAGAGGATCTGTTCTCTGTTAATGACCATAATGGATTTTTTTCAAGAGCCTTTTAGGGATGAGTTTGGAAATAGCACATGGGAGCAAACCGAGGAGCCAAAACACACATATCATGATTTCAGAAAAAAGGGTCAAGGCACTGGTCGTGTGAGATCCGAGGTCCGGGTCTCTGTGAGACACGTTCACATGCAAGCTCGGTGTGAATAACACAGGACGATATCTTCTTTAAAACAGAGGGTATTCAGAACAAAACGAGAAGATTTGATTCCAAAAGAGTGCCTAATTATCTACTGTACAGTATGGAGGATTTAAAAAAGATGTGTTTTGCTAGTTAGCATTTAATTATAATGTAATAATATAACAGTAATAATAGACAGACAGACAGACAGACAGACACACAGACAGACAGACAGACACACAGACAGACAGACAGACAGACAGACAGACAGACAGACAGACAGACAGACAGACAGACAGACAGACACACAGACGGACGGACGGACGGACAGACAGACACACAGACAGACAGACACACACACAGACAGACAGACAGATTTATTGGTCATTTTATAGTTCAGCTACACAGCAACGTAATGCAGTTTTGCATCCACCAGAAGTCAGAAAAATATGTAAATATAAGTACAACTTATAAATACATTGTCATGAGTACAAATATATATATATATGTATATAAAGATCTATATATTAAAATGAAAAAAATTTTATACGTGCAAGATGTGCGTAAGACACAATGTATGTGAGAATATAAGTATATAATATATTTATATAAGTATACAATTTATAAGATATATGATACATTGTGATTATTATATAAACCACAATATGCTTTAGATATACAATTATATACCGCTATAACTATATAGATATAATACAGAATACTACCTTTTATCATATATGAAATGTTCACCTGCTAAACAGCATGTGAATGTGTCTACACTGTTCTTTATAAAGGTGTGGGTTTTAAAGGAATTGTTTCCGTCTATAGTCATACATCGAAAAATAAAACGTATGCATGTTTGTATTGTGTTTTTTGGTATTATGAGTTACTTTTTAATATTTGACTTTGAGTCTTAAAAAAAGGGCTCTAATTTATTCGGTTTCTTGTCCTACAGCATTCATCGGTGTCTCTAAAGTTTAAGGCGTTCGTGAATTTATTTGCTGTGAAGACAAAGCGCAATCTTCATTTTCTCCTGTTTATTTTTTTCCGTTTATCTCTTGAACCCGGTCAAACAGTGCTGTTCTGATTCGTCTTGTGATAGCGGGGTATTTGTCCACACACGCTGGACAGGAGCAAAGGGGAAAGTTTTGGTCTCTCAGCTACTTTAAAAGCAAAAACGAGAGAGAGAGAGAGAGAGAGAGAGAGAGAGAGAGAGAGAGAGAGAGAGAGAGAGAGAGAGAGAGAGAGAGAGAAAAGAGAGAGAGAGAAAAGAGATCAAGCTCGTTGCTGTCAGCAAACAGCAGAGCAGAGTGCTGGATTCAAAACATGATTTTATCAGAGGAGACGTGCTGAGAGACTCGCGCCTTTCTCACTCTTACATCAGGCTCACATCAGGCCAGGCTTTGGCTTTTACTCTGCACTTAATGATGCCGCGTCTGAGAGCCGTCGCTCTGCAGACGTCGTCTCGCTTTACTCCAGCGGTTCACGCTGTAACGGGGTAATGAGGGAAATACAGAAATATCATCAGGGCTAAGATGAAGGAGGTCAGAGGTCATCCTGCTCAATGCTCGTCTCACTCATATAGGTGTAGAGTCATGTGATGCATAGGATCTGGAAACAACAACAACAACAATCTATCTATCTATCTATCTATCTATCTATCTATCTATCTATCTATCTATCTATCTATCTATCTATCTATCTATCTATCTATCTATCTATCTATCTATCTATCTATCTATCTTTCTATCTATCTATGTGTAGGACTGACTGATCTGGCTATAAAATATGGATATTGTGATCACATGTGCCACAATACACATTTCTATTGCACATTATATCATTTTTATTGATTATATTTTTAAAATAATTCAGATTAGAACTAACCACAGTCCATTAACATGATGTGACATGAGATTTTTAAAGAAATGCTTTAAATTATAATTATAATATTTAAATTGTAAAATGTTTAAAAAATTGTACAGATCTGTTTTTAGGGCTGAAAAGTAAATTTCTTAGTTAATACCAATAAATGTTATTTTTTTATATATATATATATTATCATTAACCAACTTTTATTGCACATTCACGGTTAAATATTATTTACATTTTAATAGTGAATTAATATTGCTATAAAGGTCAGATGCTGATTCGAATCCCTATGTAAAAATTATTCTATATTATTTGGCTCATTTACGTCATAATCGTTCACTCTGATGCAGGAAGAAGCTCTGTGGAAACCCAATCTACACTGTGTAGCGAAACTTTAATAATCATGCCATTACATTATGGAAAAGACTTAGAAGGAGTCAAATGTGGAGTCAAATCTTTTAGTTATTTCTTTAGAATTGTAAAATTAATTAGTTATTCTAGTTCCGGTTTCATCATGTGACTCTGGATTGCATTAATCTGATTTAAACTAGCTGGAAAATGTAAAGTTGTTGAAGTTTTCTTCCCCTGAGCATTTCTTTTAAACCATATGACGGTTTTTGGATGTTAATGGACCTGAATGTTGTGATCTAGTATGAAATTGTCTAATCTACTTGAGATAATAAAATGCTGAAAAAGTGCTTGAATTTCATGTTTGATTGATTAAAGAAAAAAAACAGTGTCTGGTGTTTGCCTGATTAGATCTGGCTGTTTTCTGTAGATCTCCTCTTTGGCTTTTTTTGTGAGTTTTACACAAGATTTAATCACCAGCCGTGTTATTACATCACGCTGTGAAGTCTGTGATTGGCCGTATCTCCTGCGATAACTCCGTCCACAAACAAACCTTTGCACTGCTGACATCATCACGTGTTCGAGAGCGTGCATGCGTGGCGATCCTTCGCCAGACCTTCAGACTTCCCGTTATCCGTGCGATTAGTGAGAAACGTGTGAGCGATGGCCGCCTCGCTCTGCTCCTCGGGTCTGCTCTCAGAGATCAGGTGATGTTTCATTGTGCTGCCAAAGCACATGCGGGATTTGAAGAAAGCTGATACACCAACAAACTCTCAGCTCTTTTTTTTTTTTTTTTTTTTACTCTTATGATGCCAGAGAACTGACAAGGAATTCTGCGTTCTGATTGGTCAGAAGGCTTTGATTTGTTTGTGTGGTGCAGCTCCATAGAATCCGTATGGTTATTAATTGGAATAAAAGGAAATGCATATAGAACATTTCTGAAATATGGAAGGAGTCTCCAGTGTTCAGCACAATGTTTCCAACATAAGAAGTGCCATTGATTCAATCTTATTATTATTATTATGGTCACATGACAATCATTTATTTATTTATTTAGTTATTTATTTATTTAGTTATTTATTTATTTATTTATTTATTTATTTATTAGCATTTATTTAATATTGAATAAATTTTGGACATATTAAGTATATTATATACATTATAATTATTATTATATTATATTATTATATTAATAGTAATCATGGTCACATGACAAGCTGCATGGTTTTATTATTTATTCATTTAAAAAGAAAAAAAAAGTATTCAGTGGTAAAACTAGAAGTTTTCGGACATCATAAAAATTTATATATAATATTGAATGTATTAGAAACAAATAAAGAGCATGTCCAGCACTTTGCTGTGGTTTTAGAGAAGAATTGAATTGTGATTTTGGTGGCAGCTCCGATTCCCCACACCATTGTTGATTATTTGAATGCTGCTACTGACTGTTTTATACCTACACACACACACACACACACACACACACACACACACACACACACACACACACATAGTGCATCCCTATCTGCCCCTCACACATCTCTGCTCGTCTTCTTCCCTTCTCCTTGAGTCTTTCTGTCTTTCAGTTTCTGCCGCTTCTCTTCCTCAGCGTCGTCTCAAGTGCCCAGCCTGCACATTAACAACATCCTGCATATGCACAGTATGACACAGCTAAGTGCAAGGCTGCAACGTAATGCATTTACCAAGTCCTTTTTACTCGCTCTCACACACTCAGGCTGCTCGCAGAGAGTGCTCGTCCCAATCACATGGTGGTGATGTGATACCACGGGCCGAGCCGAGATGCCTTTATGAAGAAGAGTCGGAGAGTAAAAACCCCTCCTGTGTGTGCATGTGTGTGTGTGCGTTCATCTAAAAGTCGACACTGACCTGTATTACACCAGTGTGTATGTGTGTGTGTCTGTGGACTATTATGTGGAGGTTTCACTCATCAGGGAAACATCATTGCTGATCATGTTTTGTGGTGAAGTATTGATCTGGAGCACCGGCACCCCCTCCTGTTCCTCCTGTTCCTCCTGTATTACCCAACACCCATCACTCTTTCTAGCCAAAGCCTTTCCCTTTTTCTCACTCACACACACTTCCTGCTCAGCGTTAATAAGTGTTATATATCTTCCACATCCACAGTGTCAAGCAGTTCGAACAAATGTAGCTGTTTAGCAGTTTGACCGTTTTGCTAGTAATGTAGCAAACAAGGTATTTAGCTAGTAAGGGTTTACCTGGAATCACACCGTCGCCCCAGACGGCTGTATCTCAGACGTCATGATGTGGTTTCTGAGACACTCCAATTCATAAAAATGTTTCATGTTCAGTTTGCTAAAAGGTGTGGCTTGAGGTTTTGAAGGCGGAGCTTTCTTTTATAATTAAGGATTCTATTATAATTCTATTATAATGAATGATTAATTATTTTTTAAAACAGGTTTATCTGGCTATAATGAAAAAAATGTAAATTATCAGAAAATTATCGAGATCGTTATGGTTATCATGTATCTTAACCGATGCGCTGCAGTGGCTGGGCTGCGTTATTGGAAAGCGGAGTGCATGCTGTGCTTAGATGCCATTTATTGCCATCGATTTGGTTTTGTAGATGTAGCTGAGCGTAAATCAGATGTTCCATGAAGGTGCTCAGGATATTTATGGGTGATTGGTGTTTTATCAATATATGTGTGCGAGTACAGAGAAAATCTTTACATTTACAGTAAATTTTGCGTGCTTTATTTTGGCCCAGAGAATTATTTCAATATATATTTCTGCAGTCTGTCAGAAATAGTGATCCGCCTCTTTCTTGTTGATCCGTCTCTGTCCCGAGTAAACATCCAGCAAACAAATGGAACAGGAGCTGTGCTTTCTCAGCGTGTCCCGGTTAGACTGCACACCTCCATGTATAATTCAGAGCTATAACTGACTCTCTAAAGGCTCATGTTCTCTCAGCCGGGACGCTTCGTGACAAGAGGATCCTATCCGTCCATCCGGATGGAAACTTCTCTCTCTTCCCGAATGCTAATTATCCCTCAAAAAACGACAACTTTTTGCTAAGTGCAAGCTGAAACGTATTCCAAAGGCATTAAAGCGATTTGTTTCGTTAATGTTTGTTACAAAATCACTTTCATGCATCATGCAAGAAAAAAAAATCTGCCACTGTTTAAGTGAGATTAAGGGGCAATTACGGGGACACCACCGACTTGTTTGGTGTCACTGTTGTGCAGTTTCTTCAGGGGCTTTGCAAAAATAAATCCCACATTTAGGGATAAATTAGACACTGCAAATTCCACTTGCAAATCTGTAACAGATACATATTTTATGACGAGATTCGAATGAGGCTCGGGGGGTGGGGGTTTAATCGGAGGTCTTGCATGAGGGATGGGGAGGTAGAGGGCGAGAGTTATGTGGGGGTTTTTATTTTCCATGTGAAATAAATAATAATCCCCAAATACACAAATATGGCAGAATTTCTATAATTATTTCTTGAAAATCAGCATAAAATTGAAAATAAGGTTCCCAGGTTCCCACAAGTTTCGGAAGAAGATTTTGTTTCCAGTGACACGACGTATTCTGATTGTAAAAATCACCACAGGCATTTATCAACAACAGCAGGACTGATATATATTACATTAATATTAATATAATCAGTGGTGATCAATATACGTCAATAATATATATAAATATTGAAAATGTGTTTTAAATGCTAGTCTAGCTAGTGGGAAATTGTTGTTATGCTAGTTTAGCTAGTGGAAATTTGTTTTAAAGGCTAGTGGAAATTTGTTGTAATGCTAGTCTAGCTAGTGAAACTTTGTTGTTATGCTAGTCTAGCTAGTGGAAATTTGTTGTTATGCTAGTCTAGCTGGTGGAAATTTGTTGTTATGCTAGTTTAGCTAGTGGAAATTTGTTGTAATGCTAGTCTAGCTAGTGGAAATTTAATGTTATGCTAGTCTAGCTGGTGAAACTTTGTTGTTATGCTAGTCTAGCTGGTGGGAATTTGTTGTTATGCTAGTTTAGCTGGTGGGAATTTGTTGTTATGCTAGTTTAGCTGTTGGGAATTTGTTGTTATGCTAGTCTAGCTGGTGGGAATTTGTTGTTATGCTAGTCTAGCTGGTGGGAATTTGTTGTTATGCTAGTCTAGCTGGTGGAAATTTGTTGTAATGCTAGTCTAGCCTTTAATGTGCAATCTTGCAAATCTTGTGTGCAAAAAAAGAAAGTATAAATCGCTCTCATTTGGGATCTACAGCAACAAGAGCTATTTATAGATAAAGTTGGTTAAAGACCTCAGAATATATTGACACCATTTTCTGTAAAGGAACAGAGTCAGCACCGATGCTCCCTGTCTTTAGCGAACCTTCTAGTGTGCTGAACGGTTTAAAATGGCCGAATCCCGGGAGAGCCGATTGAGACACAGATGATGTAGGAAAAGAAATCATGCGACTAGCAGGAGGATTATTATAATTGATATTATTGATATTATTTATTTTAGAGATCCATTAGAGGTCAAATTGTAAGCAGGTTGGGTAAAGGATGTGTTAGAGCTTGTCCAGGTCTAAAAGCATGGCCTGTAGAATGTACATCAGGCCATGTGTCTATCAGTGGAGCTTAGATATGTACATTTTGTATTTTTTTTTTATATATATACTTTTATTTTTGTTTGAATATTTCGCTTATGATAAACAATCGGAATATTGACCATGTTTGCCGGATTCATTACAGGCTTTAATAATCAAAACAAGAACCGCGGGCTTGCAATGAATTACCCTTCTTCAAACCATCAGGAAATGTGTGTCTGAGTCTTGATTTAGATCTTCACATCATCGTTGTGTGGAGCGATGAAGCTTTTTTTTCTACCTCATTTAATACCTGGTTCAAGTCATTATTGAGCTCAGCGTGTTTGCGTGTGTGCTTATTCGAGGAAGCGCTTTTCTATTTTCTCTAAACAGGAGCTGAGTTTGATGCCCTTACTGTAGAACATCGATTTACATTTGGCAGAGGAGAAAGATCTACCTGACGTGAAAGAGAGAGAGAGAGAGAGCGAGAGAGAGAGAGAGAGAGAGAGAGAGAGAGAGAGAGAGAGAGAAGCTTTTGCTCATTTGATGAAAGGCCAGGGAAACCTGGCGGTATTGATCAGATCGATGTAACCCTCACCCCTTTAGAAAAGCCCAAAAGTTTTTACCCCCCTGCTGCCGAAGGTGGTGCAGGTCTGGTAATAATACAGTTACACTAAAGTGTAAAGAGCAGATGTTAAGGCTCTCGGAGAATCGTAGAACGTAGAATCATCTCATTTTTACACCTGAGAGTTTTGAGCCTTGCTCAAGGGCCCAGCAGTGGCAGTTTGGTGTTTTGCTGGGATTTTAACTCCTAACCTTTCATTCAGAAGTCCACTATCACTCGAGTGGTCGTCTATTCTCTCAGAAAGACAATCAATATATAATAATAATATAATATAATATTACTTGCTGTAAATATGCTACATTTTTATTTGCACTTTTTGCACGATTGCTAAATTTTGCACTTCTGGTAGATGCCAAACTGCATTTTGTAGCTGTGTACTTGTACAATGCAATGACAATAAAGTCGTATCTATCTATCTATCTATCTATCTATCTATCTATCTATCTATCTGTCTGTCTGTCTGTCTGTCTGTCTGTCTGTCTGTCTGTCTGTCTGTCTGTCTGTCTGTCTGTCTAACAGGAAATATATTACAGAACTGAATAGAAAAAATGTTTGACACGTTTCAAACTCACTACTTTGTGAAATAATATTACGGCTCTAATGCAACAAATATGACGGCAAACCTTTTCTTTGGTTTATCATTGGATTATTATTGGATTAGATTCTAAATACTGGTTTCGTGGGTACGTGAAAGTCAATAAAGACCTGAGAAATACTACTACCTAGGCATGAGACTGAAAGAGAACCTCAACGTCTCAGAGGAAAAATATTTGTGGAAGGACATTCAGAGAAAAGAAAAGCACTACAACGTACCGTAAGTTAACGGTAAACACATTTATCCGTATTGTATATTGAAAACTATTCAAAGGTTTTAGATGGTACAGATGGTAAAAACTTTTTTTGTTGTTGTTGTTAGAACAGATTCAGAAATCCAGACGCAATAAATATCCGTCAAACCGCACTTCATTATCGCTATCGTTCATTCCTTTCTTCCTGGTCTTTCCTGTGAGATAATTAAAACATCATGATTTAAAGCAAGCTCATTCGGGGTTATCTTTCGCAATTAAACCCTTAATTCTGCAGATAATACGTGAAGAAGTGATTCCTGAGCACCTTTATTAGATAAACAGCTGGAATTCACACTCGTTTCTTCTGCAGACAGATGTGCGTTTATTGGCTTTCTGTGTTTAAAGAATGTGAAAAGAGAATTATTGACGCTTCTGTCTGAGAACTTTAAATATATTGCATTTAATGCATCTACTATGTGAACAAGAGAGAGAGAGAGAGAGTGTGTGTGTGTGTGTGTGTGTGTGTATAAAATCTAGGGTTATGTATTGCTTGCTCAAGATGAAAAATGATCATAAATACACAGAATGATGTGTCGGTGGGGGATTTTTCCTGCTCAAACACACCCACACACGAGAGCATAAGTAATGGCGACCAAAGCTCATGTTACTGCCTGGATTATTGGTCACGACTGCCCCCTGCTGGTCAGAACAAACAATGAATGGAATGAGAAGAATTGTGTTTATTATTTGTAAAAATTTAATTAGTAGTAAAGCTGTCTTAAAGTATAATATTTAAAAAAAAATTAATTATTCTTTATGTATTTATTTGTATAATAATTTAATCTGTAGGTCTCAGTGAGATATAATTGATTATTATTAATAATTACTTGTATTATTGAATAATTATGTTTCTATATTGGAGATTGTTTTTTTTTCTTCCTACATGGGATCAGATTCTCCAAAAAACCTGTAAGAACCTGTTTATTCTCTCACAGTAATGTTAATTAATTAAGTGGTGATCTATAGAATGATGTACAAAACTGAGTGTTTAAGGTTTCCTGCTGAAAGAGCACTTTAGACTATAGATCCTCAGTTATAAAGCTGTAGATGTTGTAGTTGTTGTTGTCAGTAGGAGGATGACGGAGAACTAAAAAAATCGGAATCACAAGAATCACCGACCGGTTCAATTTTATTAATCTATAAAATGTCATTCGGTGAAGTAGAACGCAGGATGATTTGGGGATGAAAGATAAAGAAGCGGTCAGTCTGCATGAATTAAATATAAGTCCGTGCCTGAGAGAAAAGGTCATTATTGTCCGAGGAAGAAGAGAAAAGAAAAAAGGAGGAAAGCGTGAGCAAGTGGAAAAGGCAGAGATGCAGCGGAAGACGGCGGAAATCAGGCCTCAGCACTCAGCCGTGCTTTTATGCCGTTTATGCACCTTTGCTTCGCGCATGAATTATACATGCAGCATGGAGACGGTGCCGGTGTGCATTTCTCTCTATCAAATATTTAGCTCCGCTGCGCACTTCGAGGACGGGGGCAGGGCGCTCGCGGGTCACCGAATCTCCGTCTGCGTGTCTCGGTTTGGCGGCCATCTTTGTTTTCAGTGCTTTCCTTTAGGGTGCTTTTGCTTTGTGTGTGTGTGTTGCCATTTTGAGATTTGTGGGTATGTGATGGGGGGGAAGAGTAGCAAGGCAACCCCTAAAACACATACACAAACACACACACACACACACACACACACACACACACACACACACACACACACACACACACACACACTCGTGCCATGTGTTTATTTGCACCCTTACTCGCCGTTTCCTCTTACATAATGGTTTTGTACTCAATTGCACATTTAACCTGATTTGTATTGATCGTGCCTGGCCGCACTTGTGCATACTTAATTCCAAAAGGTAATCAAATAAAATCTTAAACCGTGTGTGTGTGTGTGTGTGTGTGTGTGTGTGTGTGTGTGTGTGTGTGTGTGTGTATGAGGGGGGGTGTTGGTGGTGGGGAGCTGATGCAGCATTCCGGGTTACACTTTATCATTCTGTCATTAGTTTCATGGATACACACATCACCCCACAGTTGTGTTTTTATGCCTCTATTTCGTTCCTTTTTTCTTTTTTTTTTTTTTTATCCCTTTGGCGACACTTTAATTATTGATACCGAGGCAATTCGAGACGTTCCCGCAATTCCAGAAAGCGATTCGTCCACCACAAAGCAAAACAGCGTCACATCCAAGCGATCCACTTTTCCACGACCGGTTACTGTCACAGACGACGTGAAACACACATCTCCACATTTCCATTTTTGTGGTGGATTCTGGGAACCGAGGCCCGTTCAGGAGAACTCGCTTCTCATGTTTCCTTCTGTCCTCACGGAAAGCGGCTCGATTGTATTTCATCGCATTGTGGGAATGATTCGGATGGGAAAAAATATGAAGAGCGAGATGTTGCTCGATAGAAAGCCAAAATGTTTGGTGTTTATGTCATAATTGTGATCGGATCAGACAAGATTTTAAATCCGATCTGACACCGATCCAGTCCGCACGCTGATACAGTATCGCTCATCGTTAATCATTGTTCATCGCTACCAGTTAAAAATGACAAGTTTGGGAAACTGGAACCTGTTTAGAACGTCGTATTCTTTCACGTTTCTTTGTTTTTTTATGCCGGTTTATTTTTTTTTATTTCGGTTTCAAATTCATGCATAATTATTGATTATTTTAGATGCAAAGACAAAGCAGGTCACACCTAGAAGCGAATCTCAGTCCTCAGATATAGATGTATTTTTATATTTTGAATAAAATATATTAGGAGAAGAAAAAAAAAGAGTTTAAGAAAAGAAATTAAAGTTTTTTACCTTTTTAAAGAGAAAATACAAAATGCAGTCCGGGTTTTTCTAAAGCATCAACTAATCATGTTTATTGCTTCTACAGAACTTCTTCCTACACCAGTGAACAATACTGAACAAAAAAGCAAAATAATAAATAATAATTTGATAAATATAAGAGATTTGGGTCTGCATAATGATCAATTTCTAGCAATTTTAATTAATATATAAAAATTAATTAATTAACTAGGACTGGGCAGCAAAACTGATTATGATGATATATATATTTAGAAAAAATTTATTTGTATTAATACCGTTTGAAAAACTTGATTTATTTTATAAATGAACTTTTCAACCTTAAAAATATCTGTAAAAATGTAAAACTGTAAAGTATTTTATTTAAAATCTCGACACGTCACCTAATTGGTTTTATATATATTTATATTTATATATATTTATATATATATATATATATATACACACACACATACTCACACACATACATTTGTCGTATTTCTTACTTGTTTTTCCTCCTCATCGTCTCTGTTGTGTTGTTTTCACTCGAGCCTCGGTGTCCCTCAGGCCTCGGCTGATAATGACTAGGAGATCATGTGTTAAAGCCACTTTAACTGCACACAGCTCTCCGGCTGCACTAAAAAAAAACCTGCAGCATCTCCTCACACCGGCTAGATCGTTCTCAGAATCTTAGCAGCCATGGAGGCAATTACCTGAAGGGCATCTCACTTCTCCTCAGATAATCCTGGACGTTTCCTGTGAGATATGACGATTGATCTGAGAAGAGCCGAAGGACCCTATAGGACCTAAAAATCCTAAAAACGTTAATATATTGCGTCTTTTAAGGAACAGAATTAAACTCTACTCCGTGTGACGTTAGGAGAAGATCATTTTCCTAGAACATTCGGTATACGGGGAAACTTTCTTGAGAAAACCCGAGCAAGATTTGTCCATGCCGTTTGAACGTCTCATTACCACTCTTTCATCCAGACATCGGAGAAAAATATCCATACTTCATTGGGTCTGGTTGTGTTTCAGGCATCACTTTTACAATATCTGTCACATAAAATTGACTGAATGTGCGAGCAAAAGAAAATCATTGGCCCGGGCCGTTAGCTAGTTTATTCTGAGCGTAGTTGCCTAGCAACCGTTTTCTAATGACTTCTGATTACACCCTCTCCAAAGCGCAAATGTGATGAAATTAGATGTTCGTTTCTTGGAAAATAAACTTCATAGATGTATTGACGTATAATAACGTTTTTTTTTTTCCTCCTTCTCTCTTCTCTCTTTCCATCTTTCTTCCTCTCATGGAGAAGCATGCAAAAGAAAAGAGCAAGACTCCGGCAAGGAGAGGAGCAATACACCAAAGAAATCACGCCTGGTTTTCACCGACCTTCAGCGGCGAACGCTACTGGCCATCTTCAAAGAGAACAAGCGCCCGTCCAAAGAGATGCAGATCACCATTTCACAGCAGCTGGGACTGGAACTGAGCACTGTTAGCAACTTCTTCATGAATGCGCGCAGACGGAGTCTGGACAAATGGATGGATGAAGGCAGTCCCGGCGGAGCCTCGTCCGCTTCCAGCACTTGTACCAAAGTCTGATTTTTTTTTTTCTGGAAAACCTACGGGCAGGGGTGGGGGAGGGGTTTTCGGGCAAAGAAGAAGGAGTTTGGGATTGCGGGGGGTTTGTGCACCAGACCAAAAATGTTATCCAAAGAAGAAAAATCGGGTGGATGTGAGGAAGGGGGCGGGGCTGCTTACTGGCAAGACTAGCAAAAATATTTATCACCATGCTCATTAGCATTCTGATTAACATATTCATTATCAATTAGACTGAATGGCATTAGGGTTCAAACAATTTCCCAACACTACGTAACAAAATCGTCCAGATATTTGATTTCTCAAAGCCATGTAATCCATTCCAAAGAAAAGATCCGTTCACGTAAGCTTTGTTTTCAGGTCTAAAAACCTCCAGCTGCAACATGAATTGAGCAGGAAACCACGAAGCGATGCATTAGCAAAGCCGAAACCTCACGCTAGTAAATAAACATCTCAATCGACATCGTCCTGCTGACAGGTAGAGAAATTTCCAAGCACAAACCTATTAGAGTTAATGGCAACGTTCAGGAAACAAACACAACCACCCGTATTATCATACGCATCATACACACACACACACACACACACACACACACACACACACACACACACACACACACACACACAGTCATACAGAGACTGCTATGATTTTGATCAGCCAGGTATTAGTACATGAGCACAAATTTAAAGCACATCTCATTTGCAATAGAAAATAAATGTAGAAAAAAAAGGGGGAAGGGGTGTTGTGGGGGGGGGGGCAGCGATGGATCATTAAGATTGTTCTTCAATCATTAGAAAACTCAGGACGCCGTTTCTATGATGCGACTGAAGAACGTCCATTTAACCCTTCCGTCTTTTTTTGTTTTTTTCCCACCGCACCCCGAGCCGTTACGTCACACCACTCGAATCATGCGATCGTTTAACGTGTTCACAAACTACGGCAGCTTCATCCGATTATTTCCGTCATATGCAACACTAGCTACGGAGCTCCATGAAAGTGAACTGGCGTTGGCAATCAGGGCCTTTCTAATAGAATAAGAGGACAATCTTCTACACCAATGCCTGTCAGTTTTTCTTTCAAAGCTTCCTCGGGAAAGAATTGACACTCGGTCTGAAGAAATTTAGCTAAACGACTCGACATCCAACCATTAGGGTTTCATTCCAGCGTTTATCACATCGTCATTACTTGTATTTATTTATTTTTTGGGGGACAGGGGGGAATAGCCAGTACGCAGCTCCGTCTCCGTCTCCGAAGCAGGCCAAAGGCTTTACGGATCATTCAAAAACGGACACTTAAAAGACTTTTTCTATTTATTACTGACAAATCGAAACCAAAGAAACTTTTTTTCTGCACCTAACTGTTCTACAAATAAGAAAGAAAAAAAAATTAAAACTGTTCTAAAGACGAGAAACCAAAAAAAAACCCACACCAAAAACCCAAAAACGGAACAGCGACGAACAAACAGACAATGAAGAAGACAAAGAGGACAGGGACGACGAGGAGAACGATGAAAAGGACTTTGTTCTTTGTTTGCGGTCTCGTTGAGACTAAGGGAAAGAAAAGAATTGAAAAGGGAAAAAAATAAAATAAAAAAAAAACGGGAAGCAGAACAAGTACGGAAACCATCTGTGGCGGAAAACAGCCACTCCCTAAAGCAGAAAAAATGTGTCTCTCTCTCTCTCTCTCTCTCTCTCTATCTTAATAGTTCAAGATTGTCTTTAACGTGTGCCTATGCAGTTTTTCACCAAAAAATGGGAAAAAGAACAACAAGAACCTCATCAGCTACAATACCAAAGATTCCGAATTTACACCCAAAGGCAGTTCCCTGGTCTTGTTTTCTCTTCCCTTCGGTTCCAGTGCATGGAGAACGTGTGTGTGTGTGTGTGTGTGTGTGTGTGTGTGTGTGTGTGTGTGTGTGTGTGTGTGAATGTGTTGTGGGTTCAAACACGGGAGCTTCAGGGATTTATCCTCATCTGTAAAGAGTCGCCTGTGACATGCGGTCAATTTAACAATCAATCATTAAACTTCAACATACGCCAAAAGCGAAACGGTGAAGACCACAAGAGCAGTGTTGATTCTAAAGATCACACCATAAGAGAGTTTTCCACCAATTTATACACAAAGATGTCGCAGGAATTGGGGAAAAAAAACGATTTTGAAGTACAGAGTATATACAATAAAACGATAAATAGCCAGACTGGGCCAATGAGTTTCTCACGAGCATCTCAGCACAAAGATTATTTGTAAATGGTTAATCGAGAATCACATTGAACTCTCTCTCCCTCTCTTTCTCTCTCTTTCTCTCTCTCTCTCTCTCTCTCTCTCTCTCTCTCTCTCTCTCTCTCTCTCTCTCTCCTTTTCTTTCTTCCTGTCTCAACTTTTTACAATGCTCTTGTGAAACTGGAATCCTTGGTCCAAGTTCTTCTGAATTAATGGAAAACTCCACCTTCACGGCTCTGCATATTGATCCATAGCACAATTTTACATGTAAAAAGTTTCACATTTCCCAAATTGTTTTTATGTTTTTTTCACATTCAGTTGAAAATTCTGACAGGAATAATATAAAAAAAAACTGGTGTTAAAACCAAACGCATGAAGGTAAATTGATGTCAATTTCCAGTCCACCGGAATACCAACAAATACCATATGAGTGATACAAACCGGAGCTCCCATGTTTTTCCCCCGTGTGAGTCGAGTCCCCAAAACCCCCCTCCGACGATGTCCACGTGCTCGGTCACGAGCGGAGCGCGTGCAAAGCCAACTTTTCCCAACGACATAACCGAAACCGGTTCACCATTTCCGAGGAAACTGCTGAAATATCGGTTGAATAGCTTTATCTGTTCGTTTCTTTCTCTCTTTAAAGCTTCAAGTCCAAAGATGGCTCCGGCAATCGCGACCTCTTAATGACCTTCGGGCCTGTAGAGGTCGTCCCAGAGTCCACTTCCACTTTCACCTCAGCCAGGTCTTTAGAAACAATCTTGGGTACGCAATCTAACCAAAAAGAGCTTTATGTTTGTTGCTTGTCTTTAGTACTTAATTGTTTGCCAATGCCTACAGTATGTATGATAGTTTCCGAGGTTGTTTTCTTTTTTTTGTTGTTTTTTTTTGCAATATGTGATTATTTATGTAATTTATATTTGTTATAATTGAACTTAATTTAAAATTGCCAAAAATGTCCCCAGAAACCCTTTTCCCCGCTGAGTAGCTTGCCAAAGTTTACATTCATTTGAATTTCTTTTGAGTGTCTGACACTGTCGTTAAAAAAAAAGTATTTATTTATGCGAAAGTGTGCAGCTTGTACACGTGCATAGCTTCATTTTTCTTTAATTATTTAATGTTATTTAATTAGTGTTAATTGTTTGAATGAATATTTATGGCTCTTTCGAGAATGCTAGCGCATCGAAGATGCAGTGCTTCGCGTCGTCTCTGTTAAATTATTTTCGAATCTTTAGTTTTACTTTAAAAAGCAATGTATTTAAACTGAATTTCATTTCGCATCCATTTTTCTTTCAACAAAACCTTTGACCTGAAATGTAGTAGGTTCCTAGCAAATGTTGTTTCATTTTGTTGTTGTTTTTGGTTTGTTTAGTTTTTTTCCATCCAATGAAAAAAGAAATCGATAAATCTTTTTTTCCGAACGAGCACTGTATCCCACCATCTGTGATCGATTGACCTTCGCTTCCCGCCACGACGAACAAGCAGTTCGCTTTTGTTTTATGTTTTTTTTTTTCCAGCCTGACCTTACTGACGTGGATCGGACAGGGCAACACGTTAACGGAGATCGACGTAGAAATTCACCAAAGATTTTTAAGAAAAAAGAAAGAAAGAAAGAAAGAAAGAAAGAAAGAAAGAAAGAAAGAAAGAAAGAAAGAAAGAAAGAAAGAAAGAAAGAAAGAAAGAAACAAAAGGAAGAAACACCACGGACGCTGAGAGACCGTTTGTTCATTGCTTCACTTGTAGAAGAAGGATAACAGAGGATTCCCTTAAACACTAGCTGCTTCCAAGACTGACTCGTGTGCGTGTACAAAAAGTCTTTCTATTTCTATAGTGAGAACCAAAGAGGCTACCTCACTGAATTTTCCATTTGTAATTTTAATCGTGTTGATGAAACCAAAGATACCAAAGATTTTTTTCCTCCCTCTTGTACGGTCTGCGCTTGACTCCATGCTTTTCACTTTTCACTAAATTTCACCCCCTTTCTATTAAGGAAACCTCTTCCAGATTGACCCCCCCTGACTACCCCAACACTTCTCTGAGCTCAGTATGGTGTGGTTCAGGAGGATCCTCGTTGGTGTCAGAGATGCTAAAACCAAAGAAAATCACCAGAAATCACAGTCAGCCTGGAGGTTTTTGCACACTTCCAAGCGTTCAGCTCAAATCTTTTGATTTCAATCGTTATAAAATGATTTCCTTGTGCTAAGAATTCGCAAACAAGCCAGCGTTCTGATTAACCAAATTAAATTATAATAAAAAAAAAACAAATACACATGAAATCGGGTTGATTCTTAATAAGTGAGGTTTATTTACGCAAATTAGTTTACAAGTCGTTTAATGTCAGGTTGTTGACATTTTCTTTAATTTTACAGCCAAAATAACAGTATAAGAATTGTAATTTCCCAATCGACAACAAAAACGAACTGTCTAAAAATTTTATTAAAATTACATTTTTTTAATAAAAAAAAATTACATGGCAAAAGTTTGTGGACGCCTTTACATTAGAATGTTATGTGTTCTTTCTCGAACATCCCATTCCACATTTACTCCCCATTTGCTGTTATAGTAACCTACACTCTTCTGGGAAGATGTCGAGGTTACTATAGTTACTATACAGCCACAAGTGTGTTAGTAAAGTCAGGTACTGATGTAGGTGAGGTGAGGAGGCCTGGGGTGCAGTCAGCGTAAATAATTAATCAAAGGTGTTGGTCAGAGCAGGCCTCTCAAGAGCTTCCACTCTAATCCATGTAAAGCATATCTTCATGGACCTGGCTTTGTGCATTTAATGCTATTACATCCAAAGATGTCCGATACAATTGTGTGCTTCCAATGTGGTGGTAAAAGTGTGGAGAAGAACCACATATGGCTGGAAAAGTCAGGTACTTTTGGTGAAACATTTCTTTCAGCTTCAATTGTATGGAACGGGTTCAAATCCAACTTTATGTCCTGTATGACCCTGGTTAAGAATAATAAATGATCTGTAACGATTGTTAAAAATTCGCACAAAAGTGAACTTGTGGAATTGTTGAAAAATCCAAACGAAACCAATCCTATTTTAAATACAAAAAAAATTATTTCCGTCTCAATTAATTTCTTAATGACTTTTTTTCTCCACATTTTTTTTATCCTGACATCATTTAATCAGAATTTATTTAAATAATTGATTTATTGATTTCATTTGCTGGAAAAACACACTAGATGAGAGCACCTATTACGATTTCTGACACATCTAATATAATGGATATGACATCTGTTTTCCATCGATTATGCAATAGAATTATCAGGTAGATTTGCAACAGAAGAGCTCATTAAAAATATACAAGAAGTTTTTAACCAAAAGTGCAAAACCTAAAAAAAGAAAAAAAAAAAATTCCCAAAAATACAATACCACTGAGAAGAACCTTCTTGAAACCATATCTGAGCCAGAGTGTGTGTGGTGGAGATGCTTTTGTTATATGTAGCATCCAAAAATGGAAAGATGGAAGAATGGAAATCGATTAAAATATATATATTTTTAAAGTAATTGTGTTTGAAAATGTAGAATATAAAAAAACCACCAAAAACAGCATCAATAATTTTTTCAAATTTTTGTTATTTTATTTATTATTGTTATTTTTTTTTTAGATAGCGCTTTTGTCGCAAAGTATGAGATAACCCTGGGATGAGTGCCTTGCTTGAACCAAAGCGAAGTTTCGAACTTTCTGTACTTCTTCTTCTTCCTCTTCTTCTTCTTCTTCCTGCGTATACCTCAGCGTCAGTCGGACCTGCGCTTGTTCGGCGGGTTTATTGGTGCTTTGCAATGCAATCATGCAAAGAACAACAACTGATACCAAAGGCTTTAAATAAAGAAATTCTCCTCATCATTCTCTCTCTCTCTCTCTCTCTCTCTCTCTCTCTCTCTCTCTCTCTCTCTCTCTCTCTCTCTCTCTCTCTCTGTCTTTCCTTTTCTTCCACTCAACGGTTGCATAGCTTTAAAAAAAAAAAAAAAAAGAAAAAAAAAGAACAAGAACGGGGTGAAAAAAAAGACATAAAAAAAAAAAGAGCGGCATGTCCGAAGCGCAGACCGTGCTTTTCCTTTACCGAAATTTTTTCTCAGATATACCTCATAGATAATAGTGTTTAGGGTAATGTTATTATAGTGTATGTAATAAATTATTCACTTGCTGTTCTTTTTTTTTTTTTTTTTTTTTTTTTTGGTAACTGTGACTTTACAAGACGAACAGAAAAAAAAGCTTTATAAATTTTAAGTTGTGATTTGATTTTTTTGTAATAGCCAAATAGGTACGCTTACCGGGAAAAAAAATGCTTGTCTTATCTCTTGTTAATGTGCCGATGATTTAAAAAAAAATTTTTCGTGGTACAAAGGATTATTTTTGTCCTTGTTGTATTTTGTTTGCTTTGTTTTTATTGCTTTCTAAGGGTGGGCTCAGATCTTTGACGCTTGTACGTTCCTATTAGGAAACGCCGTCTTTGAATCCTGTTTACTTTTTTTTATTTAATGCCAAAGACAATTTTTTTCATGTCTGCAAAAAAAAAAAAAAAAAGGCTTTGACCAGTTTTAATTCTAATATGAGCTCATTCGAAGCATGGAGATTCTTGGCCTAGCAGCTAGCATGCTAGTTTGTTATTTTCTTTTTTTTTGCCTGTCGTTTAATTTCCTCTACTCGTATTTCTTCGTCGTTCTGGAGGAAAACACCTAGCAGTCATTGGTAGCCCTGATTTTATACATAAGTACATTGACGTCTAACTAGCTGTGTAGTGTTAATGCATATGATTGAATCTTGTGGCTACAGTCACTATAAACTAAGCATTAGACCACGTCACACAGAATGAACTGTACCTGACAATCTTGTCTTAACACTTCGTACTGGTACTCTGAATGTTCCTTATTAATCCACAAAGTACTTTCAGGTCCAAGTTCACTATATAGACAAATGTTTGTGCACACCTGACCATAAGATTGGTATGTGCTCCTTTTTCAACTTCCCATTCCACATTTAATCGCATTGTTGCTGTGATAATAAGTCTTCTGGGAAGATGTTCCACCACATTTTGTGGAAATACATTCAGGAACAAGGGTGTTGGTAAAGTCAGGTACTGATGTACGTGAAGTGAGGAGGCCTGGGGTGCAGTCAGTGTTCACATTCATCCCAAAGGGTTGGGGTTCTATTGCAGAAGATCTTCCACTCCAACCCATGTAAAGCATATCTTCGTGGAGCCGGATTTGTGCACAGAAACATTGTCATGCTGGAACAGTTTTGGGTCTCCTTGTTTACTTAAAGGAAAAATTGTCATGCTACAGAATCTAAAGAAGTCTGATACAATTTTGTGATTGTGTGCCTCCAAATTTGTGGGCACAGTTTGGGGACCCAATATTTTGGCAATATATATATATATATATAAAGATGCATTAACTTTCTGATTAGAGATACCACCAGGCTACAGTTTAGGACCATTTATTTTTTTGAGTATTTTTTTTTTTTTGCAAAAAATTTAGAAGATTTCTGAGGGTTCTGGGTAATAACATCTTCAAGTGCCCAAACATTGTATAACGACATCTATGGAACAGACTGAAATCTAATCTAGATCCAACTGTGGAGTGTAAGCTGGTCAAAATCTAAACAATAAACATTGAAAACGAAAATACAAAGATCAACACTTGAGCAACTTATAGAACCAAATGAGCAACTATAAAAAAAGAAAAATTTCCTTTTTCTTTTTGGTACATTTCTTATTTTTTCTGGTTCTTCTATTTCTATTAAAGGGGTTTCATGCAGCAAAAAAATCATGGGAGTAAATGTAAAAAAAAAACCAAAGGAAAATGAGTTGTAAGAAAAATAATATCTATTACAGAGTCGCTAGCATGGCTAACAACAAATTCCTAGCAAAAACATGCTAAAGATCATTGATTTATTTTCCAAACATGCACCAGGCAAACAGAGAGGAAACCCAAAATCAGCAGAAATTCACTGAGGATTAATAATGGTTAACCATTAAAACTTTTTTCAACACATTCTTGTGTTCTATTGCTTCACGAATCCGAGGTCAGACTAAATTCACCCTACAGTACATGGTTTATGCTAATTGGTGCTAATTTGATTAATTTGAATTTGATTAGCCGGGCGTAACACCTAGCATGCTGGGTCTTTTTCTCTCTGACTGCTGGTGAACATACAAAATTCAGAAATAATAATATTTTGGAAATAACTGGTACTGTAGCTAGCTTCAGTAAGCTAGCTAGTCAAAACTCACCAAAATAAAAGTCCTCATCAACCTACAAATAAAGCCAAATGTTTTTTTTTTTTTTTTTATTTCCGTTATTTCCCCTACTGTGAATCGGCTTTCATCTATCAGGTAATTTTTTCTTGTTACCTTGTACCAAAATGAAAAAAACTGTACATGCTACTGTTAAAACATAAATGTTGGCACCTCTGGTGAACGGAATTCTAATGTATTACCAAACACTGTATTGTATTGTATTACGAACCAAAGATTGTATTTTGCTTGAATTCTTGTTTAAGGATTTGATTTAATTTTGTTGAATAAGTATTCGTTTCCAGATCATTTCCACGCAATGGAATGTGAACGAAAAACCAAACATTTTACAGAATGCTTTTACATTTGCATTTTTTTTCTGTCTACGTAAAAGTGAAGTCATAGATTTTTTTTGCTTTTATCAAATAAAATTCGGTCAAAATTCAGTATATTTCGTGGCCAATAGACTTTTCATGCTTCAGGAATGTTTCATGTTAAAAAAAAAACAACAACCCCAGAGCACACAAGGCTCCAGATT
>NC_139589.1:23990168-24092668 GCF_946808225.1 Silurus aristotelis
CACACACACACACACACACTCAAACTCACTCACACACACTCACACACACACACACTCAAACTCACACACACTCACACTCACACACACACTCAAACTCACTCACACACACACACACACACACACACACACACACACACACACACACACACACACACACACACACACACACACACACACACACACACACACACACACTTCTCTGAGGGGTGATTGGGTCCAGGACAACCAATTTCTCTTGGCCTAATCAACAGTAGCTTGGACACACTAGAGGGAGGGAAAGATGAAGAGCGAGCAGCAGAGGACTGGACTGACAAAACCAGACCATTCAGTATTTTATTTTTTTACTTTTACTACTGGAATTCGGCCGTGATATTATTTATACCCTTTTTTTATTTTTTATATAATTCAAATAAATCGATTCGGTGAAATTTTTTTTCCTTTCCGAACTCTTCTTCTTGAAGAAAGAACGAATAGAGAACATCGTGAATCGCTCATCGGGAAATCACGAGTTCTTATGCTGCCTCCTGATTGGTCAGAAGGCATCGATTTATTAACCACACGTTTATATTGTAACGTTGTTTGTTGTAATATTCGAATCGCTTTGATGCTGATCGTTTTTATAGTAACCTGGTCCAAACGTTCTCGCGAATATTTTCTATTGGCTTTATTTATTAAATTATTTCATTCAATCTGCTTATTTGTTTATCGATATATTTTCTTTTATTAGATAAACTTGTAAAGGCTTGTAGAAGAAACATGAAGAGTCCAGCGTCGTTCGTCGTACAAAATGTTTCTTTGGTTGGGAGAGAAAAATAAAAGCGGCTAATGAAGGAAATACAATGACGGTTTATAGCTGCTCTAACGTAAGTGATATTAAAGGCAACTATAAATGGATAAAAAATAAATAACTGGCAACGTAACATGGGGGAGCAATAAAAATGTTGGAACTTTGCTGATTAGTTTTTCTGTACGACTTGGAATTTGGTATTCCTTAATTAAAGCACATTCATTCATACCGCAGGGCCAAAAGTATTGGGACACAAGCCGTTCCCAGACTCATTATAACTCATTATAACAGGCAATAGGGAGTAAATGTGGAATAGGAAGTTTAATCCCATCGCACGTCAGGTCAGGTGTCCGGAAACCTTTTGCCATGTTGTTTATTTGTTTGTTCTTTTGTTGTTTGCAATTTATGGCCAAAAGTATTGGGACACCTGCCCTTTCCCTTCACCCTCATGTGCTTTTTTTTTTTTTTTTTTTTTTAAACTTTAAGGACAAACTTGGTGCCACTTGGATCTGTAGGTTGTGAGTTAAAGATACCACTCCTGGGCCCCTGAGGACGGCCCTTAACCGCATAGCTGCTAAGTTGTATGAATGAGATAAAAAGTCGTTCTGGATAAAGGACGTCTTCTAAATGGCGTAAAATGTACATGTAAATATGGTCTACATCGGTTAGAAGTGTGTGGAAGACCTCGACTGATAGCTCATTGGTTAAGATGTTGGACTTCTGGAAGGTTGTGAGTTTAAATCCCTCCACCACCACCACCAAACTGCCACCGCTGGGTCTTTAAGCAACTGCTCAGTTGTATGAATCTGTATGAGTTTCTGCCAATTTCCATGATTGTACTAATGCTAAAGAGCTCTGATCCCACCCTATGGAACACCTGACTTTACTAACACCCTTGTAGCTGTTTGAATCACACAACAAATCTCCTCATAACCCAGTGGAACATCCTCTCGGAAAAGGGGAGTTTATTATAACAGTAAATGTCGACTGCATTTGGAATTTGAAGTTCATAAAAGTAGCACACGGCCTGGTCAGGTGTCCACAAACTTTTGGCCACTCACTGTTGCATTGTTCTATTTGAGTTGTTTTTTTCCCAGTGACGCCTTTCACTTGAGTCATAACAAAACATTCGAAAGCACAAATGTCAACAATGTCTAGAGGTTCACCAGACCACCACACAGACACGACTGGTTTTAAATCGCTAAGACGAGGAAGACGAGCCCAAGAGCGAGGGCACTGATACTTTAAGCAAAAAAAAGCACACAATTATAAAGAGAAAGAGCTTTTTTTTTTTTTTTTATCCCTACAGCAGAACAGTGTCCTGGTGGAGAAATGATGAAGGAGGTTAACTGAACGGGTTTTGAAGCTCTTTCAGGTTCTGGTTGTTTAGATGGACGATGTGAGCATGTGAGAAGCTCCTCCCAGGCACTGAGGTTCGCAGGCAAGAGGTGGAAAGGATCAGAGTTATTGGCTGGCGAAGAAGGCCTTGGCTTTCCCACAGGTCGGGTTCATGCACAGAGGACATCGCAGGGTGAGCTGCCGAGAGCAGGACTCGTTCGACTTCAGGTGCGTATGAACCAAATCCGCTAAAGCCTGAGATGGAGAGAGAGAGAGAGAGAGAGAGAGAGAGAGAGAGAGAGAGAGAGAGAGAGAGAGAGAGAGAGAGAGGGCTGAAAGATGTAAAAGATCTGTTGCTATAAAGCTCCACAAAATCTAGTGGATCATCTTCCCGGAAGAGGGGATTTTATTATAACAGCAAACGGACAGATATTTAGCGCAAACGTTGATGTAGCGAGATGTGAGGTGTTCGTAAAAAAAAACAAAAAAAACCCACCCGGGAACACGTGAATAAATTCCCGTCTCTAGTACGGCGTCAGTGTAGATCAGCGTCAGCATTCGAAGGATATAAAGCAGCACGGAGCTCCGATAGCAGAAAGTCAACAGAATTTGGGTTACAGTTGCATCAGAGCCCCAAAAAAAAACAGGCAAGACGCCATTTTTTATTACATAAAAAAATAAGAGAAAAGTATCATAATGTTGCCTAGTGTTTTTTTTGTCTGTGAAAATTGCTTACTTTTTTTGATATTATAAAAACTTATATTTATTAGATTTTTTTTATATATGTAAAATGTATGTAAAAAAAAAGATTTAATTATAATTACAGTCAAATAAAAAATTATACAATATAGACTATTATAATCATGTTATTATTTAAGTATTATATCAAAATCAAATGCAAATTTTGTCTCATATATTAATTGTGTAAATTAAACACTGTAAAAGAGAAAATAATATTTTTTTTTTATTTATTTAACATTAATTTCTTTATTTATATTATCTACAGTATGAGAGATTCTGGAATCCACTTTGATCACGATTAGTAAAAGAGAAACAGTTCCTTGATCAGTCACTAGAGGGCTCCAGAGAGATACTATATTGCCAAAAGTATTGGGACTCCTGACTTTTCCAGTTATATGCGGTTCTTCTTCAAACTGTTCTCACAAAGGCACACAATTGTATCAGACGTCTTTGGATGCGGTGGCATTAAATCATCCCTTCACTCTAACTAAGAGACCCAAACCTGTTCCTGCACAAAGCCAGCTTTATGAAGACCTGCTTTTCATGTGTTGTGGAAAATCTCCTGCTATAGAGCCCTGACCCTATCGAACATGATGAATGTGAACGCTGACTGCACCCCAGGCCTCCTCACCACATCTCACCTACATCAGTACCTGACTTTACTAACACCCTTGTGGCTGATTGAGCACACATCTCCAAAAACTTTAGAGGAACATCTTTTCCAGAAAAGTAGAGTTTATTATAACAGCACAATTATTCATTTATAAAGACTGTTAAACATCTTACCTTAAAAAACATCGGGTTTCCGTTGAGAGACTCTGATCTTCTGATGTTCTCGACCCCACACTAAACACACACACGGCCAGAACAATCAGCTCATATTTCACAGAAGTCTGAAGATGTTTATAAAAAAAATAAAAAAACAGCAGGCTGTTATTAGATATGGCCTGGTTTATCAGACACACACACACACACACACACACACACACACACACACACACACACACACACACACACTCACAAAGATAAAACAAAGCATGTTGCTCAGGGCTGTCTACAGGAGTGTGGTGAACAGAGATAGACAGATCAATGGGCAGAGTGTGTGTGAGAGAACCACCCTGATAGATTTGTGGTTTATGGGAGTGTGTGTGTGTGTGTGTGTGTGTGTGTGTGTGTGTGTGTGTGTGTGTGTGTGTGTGTGTGTGTGTGTGTGTGTGTGTGTATCCTATGGCTCCAGTCTAACCAATGCCAGTCTATCCTCAGCCAGTGAGGAGCCCCAACACACACACACACACACACACACAAACACACACACACACACACACACACACACACACACACAAACACACACACACACACACACACACACAATGTATCACTTTCCTTCCCTTCTACTTCCAGCATTTTTCTATCTTGTTCTCATCTGTCCAAACCGGACAGATTGGGATCAGGTGGAGACCAACCGTCACACTTGACCAATGGTTATCTAGAACACACCCACACACCTCTTCTGCGAGGATCTGGGAGTACTCGATGTCCAGCTCGTATAGCGTCTCGATGTGGTCGCTGGTGAAGGCGATGGGAACCAACAGCAGGTTCTTCTTTCCTCTTTTACACAAACCTTTTATCACATCGTCCGTCTGCGGACCGAGCCATGGCATTGGGCCTACCTAAAAAACACACACACACACACACACACACACACACACACACACACACACACACACACACACACACACAGGGGGTTGGAGCTCTACAGCAGGAGATCTTCATTGAGCTGATTTCATGCACAGGGGCATTTATCTGTAGGGTGTGAGTTCAAATCCCAGCCACACCATGCTGAGCACGGCCCTAAACCCTACAGCTGCTCAGTTGTATGAAGGAGATAAATCTAAGTTACATGTAATATAAATGTGAGTTTTGGGAAAGAACCACGTATTGGTTGGAAAAAATGAAAGAAGAGAAGAGAGAAATTCTCATCTTTGACGACCTCATTGTACAGATTTAGAACTAAATACAGAAACATACCTTTGACTGCCAGACGAGACGATATGGGTTACAGAAATCTAACTTCTCCATCACCCTCTGCACTGTAGCTCCCACCTCCTGAGGGTACGGGTCTCCTCTGTTCACCACCTACACACACACACACACACAATGGCCAAAATAAACAGACATAGCAAGCATGTGAGTAAAGATTCAGAAGTAGAATCATTTCTATATAATCATTCGCTTGTATGTCCGGAGTCTCAGAATTGCAAAAATGGTCAATAACACACTTATATAATGACTCACGTGTCAAATTCTTTTTATTTTATTTTTTTTCCAGCTACTTATTTAAGTGAATTTTTACACAGAGACACACACACACACACACACACACACACTTACAGATATTGGGAGCGAGTGGGCGGAGAACAGAATGACCACATCGTCTCTCTTCTCAGGAGGAAACTTCTCCAGCTCCTTACGCACATGCTGAGCAAAACACTACACAGAGAGAGAGAGAGAGAGAGAGAGAGAGAGAGAGAGAGAGAGAGAGAGAGAGAGAGAGAGTCATTATACTGAAGTCTATGTATTCTTCATGCTTATATTTTGTACATAAACCATGAGGCTCTGAAATACTGAAATGATAAGATTTTGGGTAAAGCATTTAGGTTTTTTTGTTCCAATCCACCATTGATCCAATAATCACCAAGTGTTCCAATCCAACACTCAACAAGTGTTCCGATCCAACACTCAACAAGTGTTCCGATCCAATAATCACCAAGTGTTCCGATCCAATAATCACCAAGTGTTCCAATCCAACACTCAACAAGTGTTCCAATCCAACACTCAACAAGTGTTCTGATCCAATAATCACCAAGTGTCCTGATCCAATAATCACCAAGTGTTCCAATCCAACACTCAACAAGTGTTCCAATCCACCGATCACCAAGTGTTCCAATCCAACTATCACCAAGTGTTCCAATCCACCGTTTACCAAGTGTTCCAATCCACCGTTTACCAAGTGTTCCAATCCACCGTTTACCAAGTGTTCCAATCCACTGTTTACCAAGTGTTCCGATCCAATAATCACCAAGTGTTCCAATCCACCGATCACCAAGTGTTCCGATCCAACACTCAACAGGTGTTCCGATCCAACGATCACCAAGTGTGTGAAGTGGATCACCAAGTGTTCCAATCCACCGATCACCAAGTGTTCCAATCCAACACTCAACAAGTGTTCCAATCCAACACTCAACAAGTGTTCCAATCCACCGATCACCAAGTGTTCCAATCCAACACTCAACAAGTGTTCCAATCCAACACTCAACAAGTGTTCCAATCCACCGATCACCAAGTGTTCCAATCCAACACTCAACAAGTGTTCCAATCCAACACTCAACAAGTGTTCCAATCCAACGATCACCAAGTGTGTGAAGTGGATCACCAAGTGTTCCAATCCACCGATCACCAAGTGTTCCGATCCAACACTCAACAAGTGTTCCGATCCAACACTCAACAGGTGTTCCGATCCAACACTCAACAGGTGTTCCGATCCAACGATCACCAAGTGTGTGAAGTGGATCACCAAGTGTTCCTATTCACCAATCACAGTTTTCTGATCCACCAATCAGTGATCAACATTGCTCCCATGCTCCCTTCCAGGAGGCTGAAACAGTGAAGCGTCTCACCTCGATGAGCAGTGGGTGTGTCGGCCACCTGTCAATCACACTCCAGCGCATTTTAGAGCTCAGTCCAGTGCTGTTGTAGTATCTGTAGATAGCATTCAAACTGCTGCCTGCACACACACACACACACACACACACACACACACACACACACACACGGTTACATAATCATTGTTTACGGAGACAGAGTGCGTGTGTGTGTGTGTGTGTGTGTGTGTGTGTGTGTGTGTGAGAGTACCAGTGGTGGAGCAGCTGTACTGTGGATACTGAGTGAAGGCCACGGCTCTCTCCACTCCGTCTGCCTCCATCTCCTCGATGGCCTCCTCTGTCAGCGGGCGCACGTACCGGAACCCGATATAAAACTTGTGTGGAGCTGCGAGTCAGAGACGAGCAATAACAAATAATCATTACAATTTAAACACTGATTTACAATAACTTTTTAATACATAAACAAATATAATATTTTGTGAAAGATTTGGTCAAATTAAATAATTATAAATAAATGTATTTAGTGTTTTGATCGCATTAAACGATATCTTTACACAAACTCTTTTAATAATAATAATAATAATAATAATAATAATAATCTGGAGCTGATAATATAAAAAATAATTTCTTTATTTTAATTTGCACACATCTTAAATATGCAGACTTTCAGTCAGAGTGTTTCTAGAAGATTCCAGACTTCATTAACAGTTAGGTGATATTTTCGGGGTAACACCCTTGTTTTACTCCCTATGGTTTTATCTGTGTGTGTGTGTGTGTGTGTGTGTGTGTGTGTGTGTGTGTGTGTGTGTGTGTGTGTGTATGTGTGTGTGTGCGCCACTCCCTGTGTCTTATCTCCCAGTCCCTCACACACACACACACACACACACACACCAAAACTCTGTAAAAGCAGATTCACTATCATGGATCTCCTACACAACGTGTCTTAAAGTATTGGCACACCTGTCTTTCCCACCCTCTGTGCACCAGACCCATGAAGATGTGCTTTACATTGGGATGAAGTAGAAGATCTCCTGCTATAGATCTATTAACTCTATTGAACATGATGAATGTGAACGCTGACTGCACCCCAGGCATCAGGACCTGTCTTTACTAACACCCTTGTGGCTGATTGAGCACAAATCTCCACAAGATCTAGTGGAACATCTTCTCAGAAGTGTGAAGGTTCTTATAACAGCAAATGGAGAATATATGTGGAATGGGATGTTAAAAAAAAAAGCGTATACCAAACGTATGGTCAGGTGTATACAATATTTTGCCTATATCGTGCACATCAGGACTGGTTGTAGTAAACGTGTGCACCCTCACCGGTTTCAGGGCTCATCTTGTCCAGGAGTTTGACCATCCCCTCTCCCTGCATGGTGGTCCAGGCTTTGATGGGAGATCCTCCTCCGATTTTACTGTACTGCTCCTGGATCTTGGGGGTGCGGCGTTTGGCGATGAACGGCCCGAGTTTACTGTACAAACAAATTTTACACTGTGAAGCACCTCCGTATTCCACACACACATTTATTATTTTATATATATATATAAAGATCAGCCGTACTTCTGGACAGGAAGCTGCATCAGATCTTTGTCAAGGAAAAGTCGTAACAGGAAGTCATGAACGTCTTCCAGCTTCTCCGGACCCCCCATGTTCAACATCAGGATGCCGGTCTTAGGTTTACTGCAACACACACACACACACACACACACACACACACACACACACACACACACACGGTTTATGTACAATGTACAAAGTCAATCAGAAATTAAAAGGTGATAAAAAATATATATATATATAAAGTGATAGAAAGGTGAACAGTATTTCTGCCAAACTGCAACAGTAATGATAATAATAATATTTAAAAGACTTATAATAACTTTTATATTTGTTTTTATTTTATATATTTATATATTTTATACATTTAAAATGCTGCTCAGTGTGCATTACATTGTGATCTAGAAAATAAATAAATAAAAACCAGTAAAAAAAAAATAAATAAAATAAAATAAATAAATTACACAAAATAAAAAAATAAAAACACTGAGAGGAAGATAATAATAAAATTTACAAGAAATTTATATATTTAATACAATATAAATACAAAATGTGTGAAAATACAAATGAATTTATAATAATAATAATAATAATAATAATAATGATATTTAAAATAATTTCAATTCAAAGTAAACAATAAACTCGTTTATTATTATAACAAATGATAAAAAAAATCTAAAATATATAATATAGGAATTAATTTTTTTTTTTTTATAGTAGACTTTATAGTAGACTTGCGCTGCCTGCATTGAGACGACACGCCAGTAGGGGTCGCTGAAGTCACTTTTAAAATGTGTATTATGTGTACACACACACACACACACACACACACACACACACACACACACACACACACCGGACACACATAACAAAGAGGTCACATAAGGACTGTCATTTGAACCTGTCTGTATCTCATAATAAGCCTTGACATTGTTCTTGTCTTGTTTTGTGTGTGTGTGTGTGTGTATACACTTGTACCTCTTTTCCTGTGTTTTTGGACTCGACTGTGTGGCCAAAGCAGCAGCAGCTCTCGCAGTAGACTGACTTCTGAGAGACGCACCGACACACAAACCAAAACGACTGCTGCTTCTTGAGACTTTCACACACACACACACACACACACACACACACACACACACACACACACACACACACACACAATTACCTATACAATCCCTTTAAGCATGCTGTGTAGGTTTGTCCTCCTCTTAGCTTTTCACAGTAACTCTGTGTTTTGTGTGTGTGTGTGTGTGTGTGTGTGTGTGTGTGTGTGTGTGTGTGTGTGTGTGTGTGTGTGTGTGCGTTGTGTAACAAGCTTACAAAAGCCGAATCTTGGGTTTCTAATCTTTACTAACAGGCGAGTTTCTCTTTTTGCAACAGGAAATGCAATAAAACAAGAAAGAAATATATACAAATCATAAAGATAAAAGGAAATTAGACAAAAATACAGCTTGTAATCTGTAATAAGTGCAATAAGTGGACGGACCATTTTGCTGTAAATGTGCTTATAATATAATATAAACAGTACAATATTATATACTGTAATATAATATAATGTAATATAATTAATAGATTAGAATAAGAATTGTTTTTATAAAATAATCTGAGAATATAAGTAATATAAGAAATATAATATAATATAATATAATGTGATGTAATATGATGTAATTACTGTAATAAACAATAGCAAATATATTTAAAATTCAATATTAATATTATACATTGATTTTTTATATACATACATAATATGCTATAAGTGTCCTGGATGAATAATATAAATACATTTTAATATAAAAATATTTATTTTAATCTAATCATTTTATTACATCAGCTAAAGAGGCAGAATGATAAGGATGAGGTTCCAACGACATTAAAAAAACCATAATATTGTTTTTTGTAGTAATAGTGTTGTTATAGTACTAGTTTGAATGACTAGTTTTATTATTGCTAGTATTAGTGTTATTTTGTATTTTGTACAATTGTATTATTATTATTTTTATTACTATTATCATCTTCATAATTATTATTATTATTATTATTATTATTATTAGCATCTACAGAGATTTAAAAAAGGTTATAAAATATGCATTTATATTGGTGCCAATAAGTTTGTCCTTTACAAAAGGAAGTAGGAGAAGGAGGAAAAGAATTATTATTATTATTATTATTATTATTATTATTATTATTATACTATTGTTGTTTATATTTTATTAATGCGATTATTAATATTACTATTTATTATTATTATTATTATAATTATTATTATTATCATCATTCTTACTAGCAGTAATAATAATAATAATAATAATAATAATAATAATAATAATAATAATAATAATAATAATAATAATTGATATTAGGAGCATTGATATTATTATTATTATTAATTTATTTATTTATCTTAAAGTAAAAGCTTTTGCGATAAACATTTTAACTTGAATGACTTAATGAGGTAAATAAACAGAAGTTATTGCACTGTATTAGAGTTTATTTCTATAAATTCAGGTGTTTATGTAACTTTACAGCATTAATGTGATGTTTAAGGTGAAAAAGCGGAAAACTTACAGAAAACAAAGCGAGTCATTCGCCCGAAAAGCGCCATGTTTAAGCCCGGAGTCCGCGCTCAGCTCCTCTCCTACTGCCCCCGGGAATATCACTGAGAATAAAGCCGGAAAAACTCCTGTAAATCAGCGGAAAAACCCCTCCTCAGTCCGGGTCTGTCCTGCCTCTACTTCTGCCTCCTCCACTCATCACCGCAGCGCCTCTACACCCAGCCGGAGGAACCCCCACAGCTACTTCCGCTTTTCTTCCGGGTTATTACATTTCAAAATAAAACCCACCTCACTGTATTTCCGGTAACAGAACCAGAATAAAGTTAAAAGTTTCGTCTATGTTTTAAAATCACAACATATTTTGTCCACTGGTGTCCCACAAGGCTCGGTACTTGGCCACCTCATTTTCTCCCTCTATACCCACTCCATTTGGTAAAGTCATATCCTCACATTGGTTTTCTTATTACTTCTATGCAGATGACACTCAACTCATCTTTTTCTATCCCTCCATCAGATACCACAGCTTCCACTAGGATCTCGGCATGCTTGACAGACATGTCTTCATGGATGAGTGATCATCAACTGAAACTCAACCCCAGCAAAACAGAACTGCTGGTCATCCCAGGTGATTCATCTCCAGGTCAAGATCTCAGAATAACTCTTCATGATTCTCTGCTCTCCCCTTCAGCCTGCTATGGCTCGTTCCTGTCGATTTCTTCTCTACAACATCTGAAGGATTCGACCATTTCTGTCCACACAGGCTGCCCAGGTGCTTGTTCAGTCTCTTGTCATTTCAAGACTTGACTACTGCAACTCTCTGCTGACAGGTCCTCCCCTGAACGCGATTCGTCCACTGCAAATGATCCAAAATGCAGCTGCACAACTTGTGTTCAATCTGCCCAAGTTCTCCCACACCACCCCACTGCTGCGCTCCCTTCACTGGCTTCCAGTAGCTACACGTATCAGATTCAAAACACTGATGTTTGCCTACAAGGCCAAAAATGGACCAGCACCATCTTACATTTGAGACCTCATCACACCTCATGTCTGAGATCCTCCAGCACTGCTCGACTGGTACCACCTTCTCTCAGAATGAGAGGTAAGTATACTTCAAGGCTCTTTTCTGTTCTGGCACCGAGGTGGTGGAATGAACTTCCCCTTGATGTCCGTACAGCAGAGTCCCTGACTATCTTCAAGCGACGATCTTCCTGAAACACTTAAATTAGCACTTTCCAAGTTTGCTTTGTAGAATTCAAGAGTTATATTTATATTAAGTTTGTTATCTTGTGTACCAGTGTAGATTTATTTATTGAATGAGACTCAAAGCCCTTTTGTACGTCGCTCTGGATAAGGGCGTCTGCTAAATGCCGCAATGTAAACGTAGTAGTGTGGAGGTGCAGCTGTGGCTCCAGTGAAAGGAGACGTGTTGAATCGTGTTCATTGGGTTTCTTGCTTTAGAAACATTCGTTCTCTCAGTATGAGATTCCTGTGTGTGATGCAGCGCTTTGTTCTACTGCGTTTCTCTCTAATATTAATGGTTTCTATAGATGTGGTGTCATAATTGATGGAATTGAGAGGTGGATTGATTCAGGTAGAACATCACTGAAGGTCTGGGTGTGAAATACACGACCGTGTGTGCAACATTGGTGTTTGCTGAAACTTTTATTCACGTTTGAACTTGTTTATCTTACATATAAACACAAGAAGGGGGAAAAACAAGCAAGGTGGAAATTGATCACAAAATAGTTTATGTCCCGGTGTAATATTTATCATGTACACTAGGAGGCGCCAGAGTGTCATCCACGTGGTCTCGCTACTTCCTGCTTCCGGTCACGTGGACGCGTGGTAGTCAAGATGGCGGCGGCCAAGAGGAAACGTGGAGGAGCAGGAGAGGGTCCGAAAAAGAAAGTTAAGTTTGTGGAAAATGGAGAAAAGGAGAAAAACGACACGACGGAACAGAAGACGAGTGAAGAGATCACGATTCCTCGTCCGGTCTCTCAGGTGAGAGTTTAAATCTGTACATCTACAACTGATGTGTGTGTTCAATCAGCACAAAAAAAACACACAACTGTAAAGCAGTGGTTGAGTTATAATAGCAGATCTACTCAAACAGCTGTCTGAAGTATTATGACGGATTATTACACCATAATACTTTTAAAAAAATCCATAAAATACAACACATTTATTATCTCCAAAAGTATTGGAACACCTGAGTTTGCTACAGAAACATGCAGACACACTGGTGTATATTACATTTCCCTTTTACTTGAGATTGGATCATTAGACCTGTTTCAGCATGTGTCTCTGTGCACAAATCCAGCTCCATGAAGATCTACATGGGTTTGAAGATCTCGATGATGTCCTGCTTTAAAGCTCCAAACCCAATTGAAATGAATTGTAATGTGTCTTCACATCAGTGTCTGACTTTTACTCCACTGTTCCTAAATGAGAACTTCAAATCTCCAAAATCTGATGGAACATCTGAGTTTATTGTCACTTAATGTTTGGAGGAAAAAAAAAAAAAAGCATTCACATCACACAGTGTCTTTAAAATAAAACGTTAACCTGATGAATGATTGTATCAAGATTTAATACAGATATAATATTTATAATGTAGTTTTCTGACATGTTGTAGGTTTGGGTCGTGTCAAACATTAGCATCGATTGAAAATATTACCATGTAGATGTAAAAACATCTACATGAAAATTATCATCATTCTTTTTGTTTTGTTTTCCTCCTCAGGGCAAATGGAAAAACAAGGAACGGGTTTTAATTTTCTCGTCCCGAGGCATCAACTTCAGAACGCGGCACCTGATGCAGGATCTCAGGACCATGATGCCTCACGCCAAAGCAGGTGACCACGAATAGCATCGGTAGTTAATTAGATAATTAATAATAGGCTACGTTTTATGAAATGCCTTTTTTTTTTTCTTTTTTTTTTTCATGCAGGTGTCACAAAGTTCTTCTGTTTTCTAATTAAAATATATGCATGCTGGCCTTAATGCTTAATTTTTAGCATTTATTATACATATAAAATTCAGTTTAAAATGGAAAAAAAAAAAAAAAAAGAAATGGAAAAAATATCAACAATATATAATAGTGTATATATTAGTAATTAAATAGCCGATTAAACTTATTACATTGAATGTATTTTGCATTCAAGTAATAAATTCCCCAAGCATTAAGAATTAAATAATAATAATGATAAGGAATTAACCTCTTGCTTGTGTGTGTGTGTGTGTGTGTGTGTGTGTGTGTGTGTGTGTGTTCTGCTGAGGTTTCTTTACTTTTATTTGCACAATAACTCTAGAATCCATATAAACTTTCTCTCTCTGTTTTGTTTTCTCTTCAGACACTAAAATGGACAGGAAAGATAAGCTGTTTGTGGTGAACGAGGTACGAATCGCTGCTCTTTTTTCCGCTACGTTTCTCTACACGAGGAGTTTTTGCGAACGCTGGAATGTTTTCTGTTTGTGTGCTGCAGGTTTGTGAAATCAAAAACTGCAACAAGTGCATGTTCTTCGAAGCGAAGAAGAAGAAGGATCTGTACATGTGGTGAGTGTCGAGTGATTTCTGGAGCTGTGATTGCAGTGGTTTTATAAACCCCTCAGCACGAATATACACACCGATCAGCATAACATTATAACCACCTGACCTTCTTCAGCGGTTTGAGCTACAGGAGCTTGTCTGTTGGTTTAGAACCACACGGACCAGCCTTCGCTCCTCACGTGCATTAATGAGCCTCGACCGCCCACGACTCTGTCGTCGGTTCACCACTGTTCCTTCCTTGGAGCACTTTTGATAGATTCTGACCACTGCAGACCAGGAACATCCCACAAGAGCTGCAGTTTTGGAGATGCTCTGACCCAGACGTCTAGACGTCACAAATTGTCAAACTCATTCAAATCCTTACACCCATTTTTCCTGCTTCTAACATCAACTTTTAAGGACAAAGTTTTATTACTGCCCAATAAATAAATCCACACACTAACAGCTACCATGATGATCATCAGTGTTCTTCACTTCACCACGCAGAATGTTATAATGTTATGCTGATCCAGTGTTTATATAAAGCGTGTACCAGTCTGAACATTTGATTCTGATTGGCTGGACGGTAGTTTGAGGTTATTGTAATCACTGTTTGATCTAAAAGTACATGCCGCCTTATAAACAAATGTAACCGTGGTAACAGTAGTGATTCTAGCTTGCAGCAGGTTGGTTCTTTTGGAGCTCAGGCTGCTGATTTGTCCAAATAAATGACCAGATTTTATTTTTCATGTAAGTCATGAACATGTTCTTCCTCTGAAATTTCTTTTACAGGATCTCGAACGTTCCTCACGGACCTTCAGCGAAGTTCCTGGTTCAAAACCGTGAGTTTACACGGCATAAATATATACCACTTCTTAATATATTTATATTTTTATAATTTTTATTGTGGTCATTTAATAGCTTTTATTTCAAATTTTTTTTAAATCTTTTTTCTTCTTCAGTGCACACACTCGCTGAGCTGAAAATGACCGGGAATTGCCTGAAGGGCTCCAGACCGCTTCTCTCATTCGATCCCGTAAGAATGAACTGATCGTTTTATCTGCTCCGGATGTTCGTGTCCTGCTCGTGAATTTTCTGTTCAGATTCGGTTTGTTTTTTTCTTGACAGCAATTCGATAAGGAGCCTCATTACGCCCTCCTGAAGGAGCTCTTCATTCAGGTACGTCTGCACTTCCTGCACCTCCTTCTCTTTAACCCAACGCTCATAAACACCGTGATTTCACACCCGTTCTCATCTTCTACCAGACCTTCTCCACGCCGCAGTATCATCCCAGGAGCCAGCCGTTTGTAGACCACGTCTTCACTTTTACCATCGCAGACAACCGAATCTGGTTCAGAAATTTTCAGGCGAGCAGAAGATTCCTTCAAACCTTTTCTCCTTTATATGCCTGTGAACACATTGGATTTAAAGGTCATGAGTTCAAATCATGGCCACATCAAAGCTGCCACTTTTGGGCCCCTGAGCAAGGCCCCTTAACCCAATAGCTGCTCAGTTGTATGAATGAGAGAAATAGAAGTCGCTCTGAATAAGGGCCGCTGCCAAATGCTGTAAATGTAATATTTTAAATTGTAAATGTTTATTTTATGTAAATTATAATAAAAAAAGTAAATAAAACCAGCATTTAATAAATAAATAAATAAAAAACCTATTCATATGAATGGTCACAGACATCGTGATACTATATCCATTTTTGGGGGGATTTTTCCTTAGTATATAACTAAATAAATTTAATCTACATATAATCATATAATCAAAATGTGTGTGTGTTGCAGATTATCGAGGAGGACGCGTCTCTGGTGGAAATCGGACCTCGTTTCGTCCTTAATTTAATAAAAGTTTTCGGGGGTAGCTTCGGGGGGCCGACTCTTTACGAAAACCCGCATTTCCAGTCTCCCAATGCGGTAATTATATATTTTAATAGTATTTCATTATTTTATATTTCAAGTCATGACTTTTTTTTTTTGGTCAAATGAACTTATTTTGCATTATTTATTATTGTACATGTGTAGTAATTATGTAATTAATTGTTATTAATATAATTATTTATCTATCTATCTATCTATCTATCTATCTATCTATCTATCTATCTATCTATCTATCTATCTATCTATCCATCTATCCATCTACATGCAGGTGTGTGTATATTAATTATACAGAAAGTCTACATCAGTTATTAGGGTGCCATTATTTTTGTCACCGGTTCTTTTAAAAATCAAATGTATATTTCATGTATAATATCCCAAAAATTTTTTAATGAGCCAATAATAGTAAACAGAGCAAAACCGAACCCATAATAAAGTGTATCAAAAGTAATCGCACCCCCTTTAAGACATATTTACACATTATTTCCGTTCATAATTTTATTAGTGACCTTCATTTCCGAAGTCATTCCGAGTTTAATTGGAGTTAAATTTCATTCCCGTGTTTTTCTCTTCTCGGAGCAGTATCGGCGCATGGTGCGGCTCAACATGTCGGCTAAACAGAAAGAGAGACAGATGGTGAAGCAGATCCGTCTGGAAAAGAGGAACGAGACGAAGGAGGTTGGGACCAAAACAGACGTAACGGACGCCGTTTTCGACACGCCGGCGGAGGAAAAACCCGTACAGGTGGAGCACGAGGCTCCTGAACCGGCGCTCAGCAAGAAGAAGAAGAAGCTGACTGAGCTGAAGAAGAAGAAGCTCCTGAAACGCAAAGGCCTCTGATGAGACACCTGCAGCCTGTCACTGTTTTCTTTCTCGTTTATTTTTGTTTTTATTATTCAGCTCTGAAATTTCATTTTTTCTGGAAGAGATGAATGAATTACTTGTGTGTGTAAAAGTGTTATTCTGAAGATCACCACCTTTTATAGGTCTGAATACAACCTGCGCTGTTCATTGTACATGTATTTGTTGCATTTGTTACATTAAACAGGTATAAATGCCTGGACTTGTGTGATTTCGGTTTTTATTTTAAAGGGAAATATTAAATGAAAATGACTTCAGAATTAACAAAAGAACAAAAATATTTGTTGTGTAGGAATTAAAGTTGCAGTCACATCGAGTCCATATTTACTGTTCTAATAAGCTCCATTATTCTGGGAAGATGTTCCACCAGATATTGTGGAGATTCAATGAGCTACAAGGACGTTAGTAAAGTCAGGTACTGATGTAGGTGAGATGTGTTGAGGAGCGCTGAGGTCAGTGGTTTTTTTTTTTTAATAAAAGATCAATAAAATAAACAAATAAGATTAAAAAAGGTTTGTGAAAAAGTGGTGGTGCACATTTTTATAAAAATACATTAGAATTTAATTAATAATATAAAGTATTATTGCATAGAAAAAATACAAAAATAATAAATAAAAAATTGTATTGCACACGTATTTTTTCACAATGGAGAAAGCAATTAAATATTCAAGGGTTAGATTGCCAGAGGAAGAAACGTATATTGTTTTATTATTATGATTATTAGGTTTGGATTATTATTATTATTATTATTATTATTCAGTGACTAATAATAATTATAATTACTTAGTAATAAATATAAGTTAAATAATGATCACGGTTTTTACAAAAATCCATGAATTTATTTTTAAATATATAAGTATATAATAGATTTTTTTTTATTATTCCATTTGTCTACGTGCTACTGCAAGAAATGCATTTTATATGCTTAAAACATTTGAATTATTAATTCATTAATTCACTATTTTTTATTTTATTTTTCAAGTTTTTCAGTATTTTTTTTTATTGTGTCTTATATGATATTTAATCTTAAATAATATCATATAAGACAAAATTAAAAAAAAAAAAAAAAAAAAACCTACTGAAAAACTTTTGTAAATAAAAAAAGCCGAAAGCTGGAACAGACCCAGAACCCTTCTTTTCGGCGGTTTGTTTCCGCCCGGACTCATTAGCAAGCTGAAGCAGGAACTATGGCGTTCAACTTCGGCGGCGGGACCTCGAACACAGCGAGTACGTGCTTTTATTGACATTACATGAAGGGGAAATTGTGGTATTATAATTATAAAGAATTACTCACATAGACGGGAGTTTTTGGTTGAGCACAATAGTCGCAGACCGGGTTTTATAAGATAGCTGACATCATAAGCATGGCGGCAGTAATAGCTAAAGCTAAGCTAACGGCTAACTACTAATCAGCCGGGTGATGCTCAGCTTCCCGTGTGTGTGTGTGTGTGTGTGTGTGTGTGTGTGTGTGTGTGTGTGTGTGTGTGTGTGTGTGTGTGTGTGTGTGTGTGTGTGTGTGTGTGTGTGTGTGTGTGTGTGTGTGTGTGTGTGTGTGTGTGAGAGAATGAGACGGAAGAGAAGAAAATGGAGTGAAGTAAATTGAAAGCTGTGCCATGAGCTAAACAGCTGCTAACATCTGGCCAGGACATTAGGTTTCAAGGATAGAACGTAAGGACTGGTAGTAAGAGAATAAAGAAGGAACGAAAATAATAGAAAACCTAAGAAAGAAAGGAAATACAGTGTGTAACAAGATGAAAGGAAGAGAAGTCCTATAAGAAAGAAAGAAGGGAAATGAGTGTGTGTGCGAAAGAAAGGAAAAATTTAAGAACGAAATGAAAGAAGGGAAAGCCATTGTGTATATATAAAAGGAAGGGAAGATTAACGGAAGAAAACGAAGAAGGGAAGACCAAAGGAGGAAAAGAAAGAAGGAAAGACCATAGGAAGAAAGGAAAGAAGGAAAGACCAAAGGAGGAAGGAAAGAAGGGAAGATCAAAGGAATAAAATTAAGAAGGGAAGATCAAAGGAAGGAAGGAAGTAGAAAGAAGGGAAGATTAAAGGGAGAAAAGAAAGAAGGGAAGACTAAAGGAAGAAAGAAAAGATGGGGAACGCAGTGTGTGTAAGAAAGGAAGAAAGAAGGAGGCTGTTACAGATAGTAAAAGAATGGAGGAGGAATGTAAGGATGTGAAAAAGGTTGTGAGCAAAATAAAGCCAAAAGAAGGAAAGACGGTGTGTGAAAACAGCGAGTTGATAAAAAAGAGAAGGATTTTTCTAATAAGGAGAAAAGTCTTACATATTTTACCCTGAAACACACACCATAGTCTTGCATGTACGTGTGTGTGCGCGTTTGTATGCATGCGTGGGTGTGCGTGTATATGTGTGTGTGTATGTGTGAATGCGTGTGTCATAATAAATCACATGTCTGAAGAAACGTCCTCTTCATCCTCCTCACGTCTTGTCTCTGATGTCTTGTTTGTCGTCGATAAAGGCTCGTCTGGGTTTTCATTGGGTTCATTCGGTGCCAAAACGACAGCGTCCACAGCTTTTGGGTTTGGTACCGGTACCACCACTACCGCCTCATCGGGATTTGGTAGTAAGTTCATCTGTCTGTGCACACGGTTCCGATCAGCCGCTGCATGGAGACGCTCGTCTTCCGCTCATTCTCATAAAGCTGCTGTTTTCCCCAAAACCATGCTGCCTTTTGTCTCTATTTCTTTTCCTTTTGATGTTTAGAGTGTAAGGAATTTTGAAGTCCTCAATACAACAATCAGAAGTTTAATAATCATAAACGTTGTTGTTCTGGTTTCAGGTCTCTCAGCCCCGTCTTTTGGGGCTGCTACGACCACCACGGCGCCCGCTGGGTTTGGATTCGGCTCCACTACCACAGGTTCGTTTGTTTCCTCTGTCCTGCGCTATAATGTAGATACAAAGATCACAGATGATCCATCGGGAGAAAAATCTGAAAATATAATCCGGATCAGATTACCAATTCTGTGTCTTATGCAGTAGCACAGTTTGAACACTAGGGGTCACTTTAGAGATAATCTCTGTTTTTTGGTGCACCTTGTTGAATACGTGCGAGGGGATGCTGAGGGATAATTTAGGAGGAATGAAGGTAAAGCAATAATGAATGTGAAAGAAAAGAAAGTAAGACCTCGGGATGGAAGGAGAGAAGGAGGAGAGGGATGTAAAGATAAGAATGGAAGACAGGTCAGAAGAATAGGTAGGTTGGAAGGATGGAAAGACGATAAGTATAAGAAGGAAGGGAAGTCAGGAAATCAAAAAAAGGTATGAAGGTAAGAGTGAGGAATGACGAAAAACAAATGTGTAGAATGAAAGATGGAAGAACAGAAGGGAAGACAAGAATGAAGAAAAGAAGGGTGAACACTCGTCTGTCTCATCTGAAGGCGTCAAACAGCTTCAAGTTTCAGATTTACCTCTGACTGTTACAAAGCACTAAAACTGGAGACTCCTTCCAGAATTGTTGCACAAACATCTTACAGAAAACTTCACCTTTTCAGGTAATTGTTTTTTTGTTGTTGGTTTATTTAATCATCAAATATTATTTGTTAAACGATTTAAATATTTAAATTAATTAATGAATGCGTAATCAGTGTGATAGTGTTCATCTGCACTGTGATCAAAGAAAGTGACGTGTGCAGTTATAATTTGTCACACACACACACACACACACACACACACACACACACACATTCTAGCAGCTCTATTAACACTGGCACTGCTTTTAATTTTCTCTCTTTATTCCTCTGTTTCTCCTCATGTCTTTCCATGCACTCAGGATTCGGGGGTTTGGGGGCCGTGAGCACCACCACCGCTGGGGGGTTTAGTTTTGGGGGGTTCGGGTTAAACACTAACCCAGCAGCAGTTAGCTTTAACATGGGGGGCTTCGGGGCTCCGCCCACCACCGCTACCGTATTTAATTTTGGCAATAACCTCGGCGGTGCAGGTAGACGCCCCCTTTTCTTTTTTTTCTTTTTTTTTCTTTTTTAAACCAGACTCATACACATGTTGTGGCCAAAAGTATTGGGACACCTGGCTTTGCAGCCTGGCGTGGCGTCTCTCCAAACTGTTAACACAATGTTGGAGGTACGATAATGCCCCTGTGCACAAAGCCAGCGCAACGAAGATCTGCTTTTCATGGGTTGGAAGATCTCCTGTTATAGATCGCCTGCACCCCAGGCCTCCTCACCTCGTTACCTGACTTTACTAAAACCCTCGAGGCTCAATGAACCTCCACAAAATCTAGTAAAACATCTTCCCAGAAGAGTGGGAACTCAGAATGGAGCACGTAGCAATCTCATGGTCAGGTGTCCACAAACTTTTGGCCATGAAGTGAATACTGATTTTCCTTCACACTTTCAACATCATTATACATCATCATCATCATCATCATCATCTTTATCATCATCAGTGTGTTTGCTTGCAGTTTTGTAAATGTTCAGTAATGTTCTAGATTTGATGATGATAAAACTTTGAATATAATCGATAAAGATTTATTTTTCTTAAAAAAAAAAAAAAAATTGGGGATAAAAATGCCACCAGTCCAAATCATCCTCCTTTTTATATCTTTAGTTTTTTTGTTTTTAAATAGATTTAGAAACTGATCCCTTTGAATTAGTGCTTCTTTTGTATTGATAAGGAATAAGGGAGGGGCGATCTGACCAAAAGCATCATATCACGATACTAAATACTCAATATGATTCACAGTGTATAAAGTTTGTTAGAAAAAAAATTGTTAGTTGAAATAAAGATTTTTTTCTTTCTTATTTTTTTATTATAAATGAGGATTTTGGTGTTACAAACTTTTTTTTTATCAAAAACCATTATGAATATAATTTACTGTATTAAATAAATGTAAAGGGTCTAAAATTAATTTAATAGAAAACAGCAAAAAATTAAAAAGCGTAAAGAGAAAACAAATAATTTCAGTAAATATTATTTATTATATCTCTTATATTTGAATATTGTTTAATATTAACATATTTTGAAATAAAAAAATGCAGTGAATTTATAACTAATAAATAATTAAACCAACCCCGTATTTGTATCGCGATGTTGATTATACCGTCACATCGTCCAGTTCTAATAAAGGTCATGTGCACTTGGTAGTATTCGAGCGTTCCGCTTTGTAGACCCTCATCAGTGTTTCGTTCATCGTCTTTTTTCGTCTCACCACGGCTCTCATCTCCATCGTGACCTTTCTGACCCTTCGCTCGCTTCCACTGATTGTCTTGTTTCGTTCAGGTGCGTTCGGAGGCTTCGGAAACACTGCCACTTCTTCTGCAGGCTCCACTTTCAACTTCTCGAACCCCGCCAACACCGGTAGGATCACGACCCCTTATTGGTCCTGTAATCCGGTTTGTTTTTGTAATTCACTGTAACCGAGCCACCACTAGATGGCACTGTTTGTGTTTTAACGTGATGTCTTCTCGCTGCCAGGTGGTGGATTGTTTGGAAACACCCAGAATAAAGGCTTCGGGTTTTCCTCTGGACTGGGAACAGGGACAGGTACCGGGACGGGGTTCGGATCTGGTTTGGGAGGCGGAGGCCTCGGTTTCGGGGGCTTCAATCTTCAGTCCACGCAGCCGCAACAAGGTTAGAATTCACCATCATCACCATCCATCATCAGTTAATTCACTGATCATTAATATTACCTAATTTTAAGGGTGTAACGATACACAGAATCCACAGTTCAGGGAAAGAAACGCGAAACAAAATTTCAAACATCAGTTACAACAATTTTAAATAAAATTCCTGCTTGGTTAAATAATTTATAAAATAATATTTTCTAAAATATTAAAAGTATTTTAAAAACGCTTTTTAAAAATAAAATGGAATAAATCAATTTAATGCAATACGCTTTTTGATTTGATTTTTTAAAATTGATTAATCGATTAAATTGGCAAAATTAAATTGATCATATACATGAAAAAATTTAATTGAATAGTTGACATTTGTAAGACCCCATTTGGGTAATAGAGGTAGGTGTGTGTGTGTGTGTGTGTGTGTGTGTGTGTGTGTGTGTGTGTGTGTGTGTGTGTGTGTGTGTGTGTGTGTGTGTGTGTTACATTTAAATATTAGATTTTCAGATGGCATTGTTGTGTATGTTAAAAAAATTAATAAACAAATGTCAGTGTTTAATTTTTTTTTTAAACATACACAAATAAACAAAGTGCGAGATGGAGACTAAACAAACTTGTGGTCCGCCATTTAATACATTCACCAGGAAAATATTTTGATTGTTTGTGCTTTTTTTTTTTTTTTAGGAGGTCTTTTCGGTCAGCAGACCCAAGCCCAGGCGCAGTCCAATCAGCTGATCAACACGGCCAGCGCTCTGTCCGCACCCACACTGCTGAACGACGAGCGCGACGCCATCCTGGCCAAATGGAACCAGCTGCAGGCCTTCTGGGGAACAGGCAAGGGCTACTTCAACAACAATATCCCTCCGGTCGACTTCACCCAGGAGAACCCTTTCTGCCGGTTTAAGGTGGGATAAAGATCATATCCTGTGCAGTAGATATTTAGGCACCAGGTTGAACATTTATAACATTTATAACATTTATAGCATTTTGCCTTGCTGGGATTTGAACTCATAACCTGTTAAACAGGAGTCACTTCCCAGATATCGTTTATCGCTTGGGGAACGCATGTCATACAAATGCACAGCTGATCATTTAAGATTTTTCTTCTTGTCTCTTTTCTTTTATCTTTTTTATCCGTCTCTCTCTTTTTTTATTCTCTCACTAATATGGGCGATTGTAGCTTTTTTTTATTTATTTATTTTTATTCATCACTATGTGCGGAAATAAAATATTCTCTTGAAAATAAATTGCACTTTGACGCAAACATTTGAGAGCTCATTTGCATATCAAGACCTCATTGGCTGCTTTGAACTTTTTATGATGTAATAACACCCATGTTCAACACATGTTTTACAGGCAGTAGGTTACAGCTGCATCCCCAGTAGTAAAGATGAGGACGGTCTGGTGGCTCTGGCTCTTAATAAAAAAGAGGTGGACGTCCGCAGTCAGCAGCAGCAGCTGGTCGAGTCTCTGCACAAGTTTCTGGGTGGAAACCCGACGCTCACCGTGAACGTAGAAGGAGTGAAAGCGCTGCCCGATGACCAGTTAGTGTCCTCCTCACTTCGCTTTCAGCTCTTTACCTTTTCACACCAAAGAACTGAAACATACCTCATTAATATGCATTATATTATTTATTTATACCACAAGGTGATTCAGCACATTATGTTAAAAGCATGCTAGTTCGAAAACCTTTCTGTTTCTATAGCAACTGCTCGTTACCTGGGCGATGGAAGGAGTCTCCAGTGTTTGCGGTTTGTAACAGCGGCGTTGCCCGACATCAACAAATCATTCTTGACATTAAACGTAGCTAGAAAAGGATAACAGTCTGCTTTAAGACAGAATATTCTAATTGTTTGAATGTTGCGGCGGTATAAAAGGAATAAAACATTTGCATCACTTGGGAACAGTCACTCAGGGTTCATTCCACCACCATGTGATCCATCCCGATCATGGATGGTACCGATACCGATAGCTTGATTGGATCGTTTAATCGACAGGGTTTTTTAAAAATGGATACTGGATTCAAATATACACAAAACTCTCCATGTAAAATTGTACTGAACTTTATTATAAAAATAAAAACAGTATCGAATCATGAAAATGTGCGAAATGAAAAAAAAAAATGAACGTATTCATGATATTGATAAATATTGTGGAAACTAAGACATGCATTCAAACTGAAACAAAAAGAACACTCCAAATACTCCAAATCCAAAACTCGCCTCTAGAGGCCGCTCTCGTACTGAATAACGCAACCCGGAAAAAATATCAGTTTGGTAACATTTTGGTGAAGAACCACGTACAGGTGGAAAAGTCGGGTACTTTTGGTCACGCTATGTATAACATTTAAATAAACGATCTGCGTGCAGGACGGAGGTTATCGTCTACGTAGTGGAGCGCTCTCCTAACGGCACGTCAAAGCGAGTTCCAGCCTCCACGCTGTACAGCTACATGGAGCAGTTGAACATCAAGAGCCAGTTGCAGCAGCTCGGCGTGGTGATGAGCATCACCCGGACAGCTCTTTCTCCTGCACAGCTCAAACAGCTGCTGCAGAATCCTCCTGCAGGTACCATGACCATGATGAGTTTCACCATGTACATGTCCATCAATAAATACAATATGGTTATAAATATAATTTAATTCATTTTAATGTTGTTGTTTTTTTTTTTACTTTTGGAATAATTGATAGACAATTAAAATAAAACTAATTATTATAATTATAATTTTTTTTTATTTGAAGCCTCATGTTCTAGGATATCAGGAAATTATTATTATTTTTATTTATTTATTTTATTGTTATCTGCATTTTTCCTCCCCTTTCCTCCAGGAGTCGATCCGATCATATGGGAGCAGGCCAAAGTGGACAACCCCGACCCTGATAAGTACGATTCCCATCCGAATGAGTTTTTCAGCTATTAGAAATATTATTCAATCAGTATTTTAACGTGTTTATAAAAGGTATATTTTTTTAATATATAATATTTTTATTATTATTATTATTTTGGACTTCTGTATATATATTTTTTTTCTTTTTTTCTATTCTCGGCCATTTTATCATGAGTTATACGGTATGAGAGTCCGATTTTTTTTTTCCCCACAAATGTGCAAATATTTATATTAAAGGCATTTGGCAGATGGTTTTATTTAGAGAGACTTACAATGATCTCATTTATACATATGAGCAGGTGAGTGTTGAAGGTCCTGTGGTGCTGTTGATTTGCACTCGCAAGCTAACGACTAATATTAATATCTATAATAATATTAATACTAAATATATAATATAATATTAGTGAAGTTAGCTCAGTGTGTGTTTCCTGGTTTAACCACCTTCACGTTGTAAATAAATATTGTGAAATAGATTTCTATAAAATAGTTGATTATATAAAATATTTATATTGAAACATATGTATCTGTGTGTGAATGTTTATAATTCTGAAATTCCTTTTTATTTTTTAGTTATTAAATATATTTATACATAAACAGGATCAGATCAAAATGATTTTCCTCTTCCTGGTATCTGATCTGTTTTTGCTTCGTGTCTGGTTTTTGTTTGCGTCCCTCCTGTAACTTGTCTTCAGGCTGATCCCGGTGCCCATGGTTGGTTTCAAGGAGTTGCTGCACAGGCTGAAGATACAAGAACAGATGACTAAACAGCACCAGACCAGAGTAGATGTGAGTCACATTTTCCAGCATTCTCACATCACTTACATTTGTTTTTCCCCTGTACATATTTGGCCAAAAGTATTGGGACACCAGGCTCCAGCCACATGTGAGTTTTTCCCTTTAATGTTGTGTTTAAAAAGAAGCACATGCATATCTTATGGTCAGGTGTCCACAAACATTTGGCCATATATTGTATGATTGTTGATTTCTTTAAGGTTCACTTGAGGTTTAATGTATTTTAGTTTGATCCCTAATGAGGGAGAACCTTGAGAGGAACCAGACTCTTGAAGGACCTCTAGAACTGTTGTGTCATGTGTGTACAGATAATCGCCACAGACATCAGTGAGCTTCAGAAGAACCAGTCCACCACCGTGGCGAAGATCGCTCAGTACAAGAGGAAGCTGATGGACCTGTCGCACCGAGTCCTTCAGGTAGATGCCTGACCTTCACCGCTGACCCCATGGTGCAGATCGTCTGATGCGGTATATGAGAAGGAATGAAAAGCATGTCATGGAGATGTTTGTTTGCGTGTAGGTCCTGATAAGGCAGGAGATTCAGAGAAAGAGCGGCTACGCTATCCAGGTGGATGAAGAACATCTGAGGGTGCAGCTGGACACCATACAGTCTGAGCTGAATGCTCCCACGCAGTTTAAGGTGAGTCTGAGCGTTTCAGTGAGAACATGCTCTCCTGATGGTGTTGTGTTTGGTGGAGTTCCAGCCTGAAACCTGCTCTGTGGTTTGGTCGCTGCAGGGACGCCTGAACGAGCTGATGTCGCAGATCCGGATGCAGAATCACTACGGCGCAGTGCGAGCTGAAGAACGATACGTCGTCGACGGCGACCTGCTCCGAGAGATCAAACAGGTAGGAGACACACACACACACACACACACACACACACACACACGGTTCATAGAAATAAGGAAAAGAGGAAAAAGGTGTAGTGTTTAATTATATTCAGGAAATCATTTTGTTATAGAAGGAGAGAGAGAGGGGGGGAGAGAGAGAGAGAGAGAGGGGGGGGGGGGGCAACGAGTAAAAGAGGAAGAAAGAGAAAAAAGAAAAGAAAAAAGGGGTAAATGGGAGCAGTGAGTAATAGAAAGAGAAGCAGTGTGTAAAAGAGTCTGCGTGAGTGTGTGTGCGCGTGAGACTGTGTGCGCGCGTGAGACTGTGTGTGCGCGTGAGACTGTGTGTGCGCGTGAGAGTGTGTGTGCGCGTGAGAGTGTGTGTGCGCGTGAGAGTGTGTGTGCGCGTGAGAGTGTGTGTGCGCGTGAGAGTGTGTGTGCGCGTGAGAGTGAGTGCGCGTGTGCGTGTGCGCGCAGGTTAACCCTTTGAGTTTTTCATCCACAGCACCTGAAGCAGCAGCAGGATGGTTTGAGTCACCTGATCAGCGTGATCAAGGACGACATGGAGGACATCAAGATCATTGAGCAGGGACTCCATGATAGTGTACATGTGAGGGCCGGAAAACTCAGCTGACCTTGACATCCACACGCAAACACACACGCGCACACACACACACACACACACACCACACACTTACTTCTTGGCACATATATATACATGCATAAACACACACCTCATCAACCAGCATCCTGACATGTGACCAGTTTGTTGTGTATAGCAACACACACACACACACACACACACACACACACACACAATAAACATCTCTGTGAAATAGAGTTTTCCTACATTGCATGGATTCTTCAGCTTTGCTGTAGGAATGTTTTACATTCAATGGGGATGAAATAGAAAAACGATCAGCAGCCTTGTCTCAGTTTTACTTTGTTGTTGGTGTGTGTGTGTGTGTGTGTGTGTGTGTGTGTGTGTGTGTGTGTGTGTGTGTGTGTGTGTGTGTGTCTGAGAATCATGGGAATGTGATTCTTTTTTTTTTTTAGAGTCTTCATGTAAATATGATGTAGTTTTTTTGTTTTTCTAAAGCAGACAAAGATCCCTATAAATAAACTCATCACCTGGTTTCAATAAACTTTCGTGTTTATAATAATAATAATAAATATTGCAGCTTTTTTGAGCTTCATCTTCAAGTCCAGTAGGGTGGGTGTGGAAGTGAGATCATGCTGTTTCTGGCATAAATAAACAACTCACGTGTGAGGAGAGCTCGGTGACCGGGTGCGCACATACTCAGAATAGCACCAGTTGCACAGCTTACTGACTTATGAAGGTCGGTGCTCCTTTTGACTGTGCGTGCAGCCTTGTGCTGCCATCTGTTGGCTTGTTACAAAACTAGTCTCAAAACTCTTACTAAGACCTTGTATAGACGTGTCCTTAATGCATAAAACCAATAAAGACACGTTTGGAATGATGTTTTTATTGAGCAACAGTATTTGGACACCCAATTAAATTTTTTGCAAAAAAAAAAAAAAAAAAACAACCCATATGTGGTTCTTCCCAAACTGCAGCATCAAGATGGAGGCACAGAATTGTATGATCTTTGAATGCATTTTGTACCATGACATTTTCCTTCACTTGAACTAGGTGACGCAAATCTGTTCCAGCATGACAATGCTTCTATGCACAAATGAAAATATGCTGTCCATGGGAAAGCTGGAGTGAAAGATCTCCTGCTCACCTTACCACCATCAGTACCTGACTTTACTAACACCCTTGTGGATTAATGAGCACAAATCCCCACAAAATTCTAGAGGAACATCTCCCCAATCTTATGGTCAGGTGTACACAAATTTCTGTTCATACAGTGTACAGTTTTTACAGCTGCAGGTCTGAACACACTCCCTACATTCCACAATTAGATATTCCTCTGCTATATTAAGCTTTTGAGGTCGAGCTGGAACTCCCACAGATGGCATGTTGGCATGAAGCTTGTTTTTGTTTTTTTTTTCCATTTCTGGTTCTAGTTTTGTATCTTCTTGTTCTCATTATGCGTCTCTGTCTCTCTGAAACTCTGTTTTCCTGGAAAGCACAAGAGATTGTGTCTCCAAGAATGAGTTTGGACACCTGGATGGTAACCGGGGTGTAAATGTTTGTCGATGTGACCTTGTTCACCCATTACTATGACCTTGTGTTTGTCCTTGAGTGGCAGCTGGAAAACAAGAAACATTTCATGCTATCGGCTGTAGATTATGGCCTTTCATCTGTTGGCAAAGGTAGTTGGTAGGTGTGTGTGTGTGTGTGTGTGTGTGTGTGTGTGTGTGTGTGTGTGTTATAAGATTTAGAGCTGTGAATATACACCCAAGCTGGATATTTACATTATCTGGCCAAACGTTTGTGGACACCTGGCATAAGAGGGCCATAAGACCACAAACTTTGGTGCATAGGTTTTGACCTTTTTGACATCCAGAATAGTTGTGTTTCGGGATTCAATTCCAATACAAGAGATCTGATTCGTCCAGATAAGATGAGTTCATTGCATTCCATGCATATCAAATTTGATGTCCACGGATCAGCTGAAACATCTCAGACCATTTCTGATTGATGTCATGATCCGAGTCTTGAATCCAAACCCCTCCCTGTACATTTACAAGACACTACTACTCTAGAAAATCCAAAAGACTTGTGTATAAAACAGAGCTTTCATGTTCCCATGTCACTTGGTCTTGGTCACTTGGTCAACACTATGAGGGGCTTTGAGTCTGCCTATGGTCAGAGGTCACCACTCCGACCGTGCTCTCCACCAGCCTGAAGGCCTCCATGAATTCGTTAATGTCAATGCTGCCGTCCCTGTTGAAGTCGATGCTTATGGCCAGGTCTGATATGGCTTCATCGCTGATCTCCATCTTCAAGTGGGAGCTCAGCAGCTTCCATGTCTGGCGGAACTCCTCCAATGAGATGAGTCCTGTCCAGAGGGGTGAGTGATTAGATCTTTCCCAAGTCGAAAAGAAACTGATATAGCAGGGATTTTTAATGTACATACACTGCAAAAAATAAGTCTAAATGTCTAAATATAATATATAAATATATCTAAATAAATGCATGATTTAAGAAGATACAGACTCGAACAAGTGCCAGTGTAGCAGGATAATTACACTTGGGAAGATTTCTTTAAAACATATTTAGGCTTTAAAAAAGAATAAAATGTCTTAAAATAAGCGTTAAAACACACCATTAAAAAACTTCTATTTAGTCTAATTAACTTAAAACTAGCTTTTTAATTGTTTTTTTGATTGCTTTTTTTTATGTGAAAAGATCTTTAAACCAAACCGGAGCTACTAAACAAAATTCCTCGTAAATTAAGAATGGTTATTATATATTAAAATAAAAACAAAGTATTTAAACTAAATACAAGATCACCCACATTCGGTCTGTCAAATGAGGACTGCCTTGAAACACAGTAGTTATGATGGAAAAACAAAGCGAAATCATTACTTGCTGCTTCTTAATATACATAAACTTTTTGAATGTATTTTGTCATTAAAGATATTTAACATGAGAAACTAAAATCAAAGTACAGAACAACTTAGTAAAAAAGGCACAAGTAACAAAGTAAAAAAAAAAAAAAAACACTGAATAATGTTGGAAAGATTGTGGTGATTTAATACATAATTCTGGTGATTTTTATTAAATAGATTTTATAAATGTGTATAAATGTATCATTTTCTAAATTATAAATGCATTGACATAAAACAAGCATGTATAATAAATACTACTAATAAATACTACTAATAATATATTACAGCTAAAAACAAAGTCTTTAAACATACACGGTCCCAAAATACACCTCTGATGGTACTCAAGCTCAATTTTCAAGTCAAATAAGTCATAATAATCGTACACAATCTGCTCTTGGGTAATATTTTATTCTTGACCAGATTTTTTTCGCAGTGCAGAAGTATCTCAGAGCTCATACCTGAGTGATCTGTGTCTATAATTCGGAAGATGGTCTCCAGGTTGGAGTGATGTCTGTACATTGTTTCCAGGAGCCCTGTATGAGCAAGCTGTGGAGACAGATTTTTCATCAGTTTCATCATACTGATTTCACACACGACCATTTCATACACTGATCAACCATAACATTATGACCACCTGCCTAATATTGTGTTGGTCCCCTTTTGCTGCTTAAACAGTCGTTACCCGTCGAGCATCAAAAGCATGAACTTGGACCAGACTTGGTCTGTTGGACCAGCCATGGATGATACTGTCGCCGGTTCACCACTGTTCCTTCCTTGGAGCACTTTTGATAGATTCTGACCACTGCAGACCAGGAACATCCCACAAGAGCTGCAGTTTTGGAGATGCGCCGACCCAGACGTCTAGACGTCACAATTGGTCAAACTCGCTCAAATCCCTACGCTCGCCCATTTTTCCTGCTTCTAACATCAACTTTGAGGACAAAATGTTCACTTGCTGCTTAATAAATATCTCCACCCACTAACAGGTGCCATGATGAAGAGATCATCAGTGTTCTTCACTTCACCACTGAATGTTTTAATGTTATGCCTGGTCAGTGTGCATGATAATGATTTTTCTGTTGAATCGTGGTCTTTTACTTTTTATCCAGACGACTTACACTTAAGCAGTTGAGGGTAAGGACCTTGCTCAGGGGCCCATCAGTGGCAGCTAAACAGTGCTGAGATTTAACCTTGTGACCTTCTGATAAAGAGTTCAATTCCTTAACCACTGAGCTCCCACCTCCCCTAGTGCTAGATTGAATTATTGCTCTATCTCCGTTACATCATACCTCATTGTTGGGCTCGGTGATGTCGAGCTCTCGGAACCAGTCGTGGTAGTTGAGCGTGCCGTCCTGCGTGTTGCAGCCCACCAGCTGGGATCTCAGGACTCTCCATGGCAGGCCGAGTCGCAACACCGACTCCAGCGCAGCGGCCCAGTGCTTCATCGAGATCACACCTGAAACAGATGCAGTACATGGCTTTCCTGAGTGAGCACCCAGCAAAGACTGGTGAGCTTTTTATCTCCGGGATTATCCAGGTCCAGGTTTAATAGACATGTTCAGAGATGGAAAGCCACCTAACTATATTCACATGTCTCTGTGTCTTTATTTCAGGTGTACAGGTAATAAAAGAGTGTAAAGCATAACTGCTAGATCCTATTTAGGATTGCTGTGGATTCAGGAAACATTGCACCAAAGAGGAGTTTAGCATAATGAATCCACCAGTAGTGGACAATAAGGAAGGAAAAGTGATTTGTTTTTGTATTTAAGTAGCTTTTTTACGTATTCATACTTTACTTAAGTGTTTCCATTGATAAAAGAATGAGCAACTCGGACCCGAAGAGTTGAGAGATGAACTACTCAGCTGTTTCCTGTAAAAAACCTACAGAGATTCCGTTCATGCACGTCCTCACTCTTTGAGATGACTCACTGAGTCACTACTGAGTCACATTATAGGCTTGTTCAGGATCAACGAATCATTTGTGCATGACACATCACTATTGTGTACATCATCCACCACTGGAATCCACCAAAAGAAGAGGTTTTGGAATGGAAGGAGGAAACTGGTGAACCGTGTGAAACCTACACATACATTTCAAGAACAGAAACAGAAACTACTTAGAAGAACCAGAGCTGAAGTAACAGGTCCTGTATCTGTGTGTGTGTGTGTGTGTGTGAGTGAGTGAATGTGAGTGTGTGTGTGATTTACCTGTGTGCCCTGGGTCATACTCTTGGAAGGCACTGATGAGGTCTGACATGTGGGCAAAGAGTTGCTCTCTCAAGGCTCGTAGAGCCGAACGCTCTGTCCGTCCAACACTACACACACACACACACACACACACACACACACACACACACACACACACACACACACACACACACACACACACACACAGACAGAGCTTTAAACTCATTTTCACAGTTTAATTATTTGTTTTTTATACTTTACAATATGCATGGGAACTTTTCAAATAGCGTGTGTGTGTGTGTGTGTGTGTGTGTTTGTGTGTGTGTGTGTTTGACATAAACCTTCATCTAAACAGTGTGCCCACCTCTGTCTCAAGGTCAGCTCTCTGGTGGATCTGCTGGCCTGGTACTGAATGACATGAGGATTTAGGTCTGGTCCTAATCTTATATAGGCTCCTCTGTTGCTGCCTACTTCATAGTAGTTAGATGCAGAGAAAATGGTCAGCACCTACACACACACACACACACACACACAAACACACACACTGAATTGTTATTTGGAATTAAATGTGACATGCTATAATTCAAAATTAGTCCAAAATATCATTATGTATATTGCAGGGTATCAACTACCCCATGTGTGTGTGTGTGTGTGTGTGTGTATAACGTATACATCTCTGACCCTGCGGTTGTGACAGAACTCATAGCCGTCCTGTTTACACTCGTGGGAACGGATAAGCAGATGCAGGTTGTGTCGCTCGAGGACTTTCTGCGTGATGTCGGGACCCCAGTAACAGCCGCCTCCTCGAACCTCATTTGGGACGCAGCCGTCCTGTGGCATCGGGTCACTCCACAGCAAATCGACGATCTGCAGGAGCGACACGTTCAAAAACTGGTGCAAATGAATGAAAGTTCTAACTTTTAAATATGTGATCATAACGAGATATTTGTTAAGGAAATGTTGAGCTCGGACTTGTGCGCTCTATTCAAAGGAAGTGAAAAAAAAAAACGATGCTACTGTCCGCCTGCTAGATGGCCCCGGTGTCGCCAACTCGAAATCTGATTGGTTAAAGCAACAACCTCAAGCAGCATGTATTTGAGAGCTAGTTATGAATGCCTCACATCAGATTCCTTTGACCCCGGCAACACATGATGTGGCGGCTGAAATCTGATTGGATAGAAACTAACACTCCAGGAAGCAGCACATTACTGATTCTGATGGTGTTCAGGCAAGGAAGAGAAGGACTTACATGGCTCACAACGAATTAAATGTAACTGTAAACAGATAATAACCTACAGTGTGTCATTCCTGACTGGATAAGAAACAGTAAATGCTGCAGTACAAAAGGAACAAAACGCTCCAGGACCGCACTCCTTTAAGCTGGAACAAATATTAGGTTTATTAGACGTTATAGTGGAATCTCCTGTCCTCTGTACCTGCTTCCACTCCTCCGAGTCCGTCTCCGGAGCCTCGACGGAATCAGAGTCGGAGTCTGAGGAAAAGAAGTTAAGCCTGTCACAGGAGGCACTGAGCCCCGCCCACCTCCTCCTTTCCTGAAGCTCCTCCTCCACAGAGTGGCTAGTGCTAATGTAGTAGGTCTGCCGCGGGCGTCGCTCGTACGTTAAAGAGCGCACACGTTTCCTGCTAGACGTGCTGTATCGCTCCTCGTTCCTGTCTGAGGGCTTCAGGGCCTGCTGAGGACGTTTTGGGGGCCTCAGAGCCGAGACGTACTGCGGAAAACAGAATCATGGATATAGGAATAACGGGAAACAATTGCTGTGGAATAAAACACTTTATTATTACATTCACAGCGAGTTATATTGATCTCATTCAAACAAATAGGGTTAAGGGCCTTGCTCAGGGGCCCAAGAGTGGCAGCTTGGTGTGGCTGGGATTTGAACTCATGACCTTCACATCCAAAATCCAATGCCAAATAAATAAAACTATAACATACTAATAAAAATTCGTTGCACTAAAAGTCCCTCAACCGGGTCTTTAATTATTTCCCCCCAACAGCACAACACAACACAACATGGTGAGGTTTATTCCCCCCATGTTTACAACTCACTCTGTGTCGTTCCAGTTTGGCGATGATCTGGAGGTCAGTGGTGTCCGAGATCCCTCCGTGCACAATCAGCACTTTCTGGTCGATCACGGTTGCCAAGGGCAACCAGCTAAATATCTTCTGGAGCAGCTTTAGGATCTTCTTCCCATGAACCTGTGATGGTCAGAATGCATCAAATCAACCACCAAACTGGTTACTAATTGCAGATTGTTAAATGTTTGTGGACACCAGACCATTTTTTTTCGTGTTAACTCGCTAGCTCTGTGTCAATGAGGAGACGTTGGAGATGTTATGAACACTCGGCGCTGGTGATAAATTTAGCTAGGCGTAATCTGCTATCCTGGGTGTTAGTAGCAGCTGCTACTGCCTGAATGAAATCTAATCTCAGATCTCTCTCGCTTTCTCTCAGATAAAAAAAAAGCTGTAATGAAAAACATCTTTGTAGTCGATTATCTTAATCTCCTCCTGACAATGTTAGAAGAACCTGAAATGGATATAAATGTATTTTTGGCATGTTCTGCCCTCATTACATTGAACACTTTTCCCTAATGAGATCTCTCTCTGTTGTTCTTTTTCTCCAGCACGTTTTTATTTGGTGACCAAAAATTTCGGGATCTACCCCAAAAGTGAAACAGGTTCCAGAAATAGGGTCCAGACACTAAAATCAGCCCTTGTGTGGACGGAAATGTGTCTATGATTTATTTGCAGAAGACTAAGCCTAAAGAAAGCCCATTTAATCCTGTAATCCGTCACCCAGGTCAGTGAGAGTGACCCATTTCACAGCGTGACTGTTAGAGGTCACAGCTCAGGTTAATGCATATTCAAGTCCAAAAAATGATGTGTCATGGTTGATGCTGTATTTTGTTTATTGAAGTCTGTGGGACCCGAGCAGGAAGCTCACTCACCCTGTACTTCCCATGAACCTCCTTGTTGAAGCCGTACCTGGAAGAGAAAGGGGTGAGAGGTAAGTCATGTGACCTCTGAAAGGTTTCTCAATTCTATGAAATGCAGCAAACCCAAACAATAGACTTGGACGATTCCTTGTGGTCCGATGTTTCTTCAGTTCCCTGTTTATTGCATTAATTTCCCATTTCACATCTATGGAAATTTTTCTGAAGACAAAATTAAGCCTAGAAGTAACAGAGAGCATTGAAGACCCTGGTCATTTTGCTAATCTGACGCTAGGACGAAGCTTGAGCTCATAAATCCAGTGGTGGATGAAGTACACAAACCATGTATTTGAGTAAAGTAGAAATACTTATTGTCCACTACTACCTACAGATCTGATTTTCACAGAGATTACTGCTTATAATTGGCTTCAGAATGTATATCACATCTACAGGACATCCAGAAGGACCACCAACTACCTCAGGTTGACAATGTGGTCCTCGTGATTTCCCCTATTGAGGTGGACGTCGTTGGGATACACCAATTGGAAGGCGAACAAGATCAGCAGGATCTCAATAGAGTCTTTCCCTCGATCCACAAAGTCTCCATTGAAGACGTACGACGTCTCCACCGATGGCAAGCCGTTCTGAAGGGTGACGACAGAAAAATCATCTACAAATAGATGTTTTTGATAACTAGCATGGCCATGCTATATATAGTACTAACCTTATAAAAGACCAGCAGGAGATCTTCAAGTTGTCCGTGCAAGTCTCCTGTAGAAACAAAAAAACCTTAATATTTTTTTACCAACATGCAAACTATTGTGTGATTACACCTACCCCACATACCACAGATTGTGATTTCCTTGCTGTGGCGTGTAGACACCACGTTAATGTTCGGCAAAACCCGGAGCAATCTCCATGTTTCCCCGAGAAGCTGAAGGACATATCGAGAATGGAGCTGCTACTGGGAAAGACACACACAACCAAGAAAACAGACATGATGTCAAAAGGACAGATTCTAATATCAAATATACTTCAAGCTCAGAGAAGATCTAAGATTCATTATTGAGATCTGAGCTTTGTTCTGGTGTCCGGTTCCTCTGTTCCTCACAGAAAGATTGTGTGTAAATCGTACAACAAATTGATTTCTCTTTTAGACATCATACCTCAGGACCTTCAACTGAGCCATATTTGCAATGCCATACTTGTTTTTGTTTGAAGGCCTCTACTAGATCTGTGACATTGCTGACAGTCAGAGGGAACGTCAGGTGAGGCCCGGTGTAAACCTCCGGCACCACAATGTCCTTGTAGCAGAAATACCGCTCCCATTCCGCATCTAGGAACACTTCCGTCTCCCGAAATATGTGGGAGATCAGCTTTCCTGAGGACCAGATTGGACATGAGAAGTGAGGATCATGTTTACGTGTATGATTTCTGAAATGAGTGTCGCTTTTGACAAATAAGCTGAAACAATGGAAAACTCCTACGTTCATTGCTTGCAGGAGTGAAGTGGTCCATGAGGAAGCCAAAGAAATTGTAGAGCTGAAGAAAGAAAACACACAAAGCAAGTGTGAGGTTACAGCAAATCAGAGGTGGAACGTCACAGATGACTTTTTGTGTACTTCGACTTTTTTATAGTTTTTTAAATCTGTAGTTTTACTTTTACTCAAGTTAATGTTTACTTAATGTTTTGTTTGAAGTTTTGAACCTAACTACATTTTAAATCACATTCGTTAAAAATCTTCTTCTTCTTCTTCTTTCGAGTTCTCCCATTAGGGGTCTCCACAGCGGATCATCCATCTCCATACCCCCCTGTCCTCTACATCTGCCTTTTTCACACCAACTACCTGCATGTCTTCCCTCACCACATCCATAAACCTCCTCCTTGTTCTTCCTCTTTTCCTCCTTCCTGGTGGCTCCATCCTCAGCATTCTCCTACTGATATACCCCATGTCCCTCCTCTGCACATGTCCAAACCATCTCAATCTCACCTCCCTCCCCTTGTCTCCAAAACGTCCTACATGCACTGTCCCTCTAATAAACTTATTTCTAATCCTATTTTTTGATTACATCAGAACACCTTTGTATTAAATACATTTTGCATTACATATATTCCATCAGTGAAATCTCTCACCTTGATCTGATCCTGCTCTCCTGCGTACTCGATGGACTGGAAAATGTTCCACGTGCACCGGCGTCGCATCTCCAAGCGGGCTACGTACTGCCGGTACCAGCGCTGGATGAGTAAAGCTGCCCGCATTGCTGTACAGGTACACAGTGATTAAACTTCATCTCGTTTAGTTCTTTTTTTTTTCTTCAGGAATGGACCAGGATGTACCACTCTGTCTCACTCTGTATGTTTTTGTATCTTCAGTACAGGACGTGTTGGAAAACAGAGCTGACCTGACACTACTGTATAATATGTCCTATAAAACAGACTACAGCTCAAGGGCACATCTGTAGCACCATGACTTACAATAAACAGTAAACCTGGCCTGTTTTTAGGTATAATATAATAATGAAGTTCCTGATTTGAACACGGGGTGCTGCTAATATTCACAACCAGATGTGTATATATACTGGCTCCTGAACTTCTCTTTCATTTTCATACTAATGATGCTGTTTATTCCACATCCCCAAATGAACAATATAAATCTCTTAATTACTCAGAACTTATAGGTCGAGGCTGGCAATCATACTGGTTGTTTTATTTTTTTGTTTGTGTTTATATAATGCATTTGTTTGTAATTTTTCATTTAATTAATGAATTTTAAGGCCCATTGCTCATGGGCCTTAAAATTCTGCTACTTAGTCATATGACACTACACTACCCTATACTACACTACACTACCCTATACTACACTACACTACCCTATACTACACTACACTACCCTATACTACACTACACTACCCTATACTACACTACACTACCCTATACTACACTACACTACCCTATACTACACTATACTACCCTATACTACACTACACTACCCTATACTACACTACACTACCCTATACTACACTACACTACCCTATACTACACTACATTACCCTATACTACACTATACTACCCTATACTACACTACACTACCCTATACTACACTACATTACCCTATACTACACTACACTACCCTATACTACACTACACTACCCTATACTACACTACACTACCCTATACTACACTATATTACCCTATACTACACTACACTACCCTATACTACACTACACTACCCTATACTACACTACACTACCCTATACTACACTATATTACCCTATACTACACTATACTACCCTATACTACACTACACTACCCTATACTACACTACATTACCCTATACTACACTACACTACCCTATACTACACTACACTACCCTATACTACACTACACTACCCTATACTACACTACACTACCCTATACTACACTACACTACCCTATACTACACTATATTACCCTATGCTACACTACACTACCCTATACTACACTACACTACCCTATACTACACTACACTACCCTATACTACACTATATTACCCTATACTACACTACACTACCCTATACTACACTACACTACCCTATACTACACTACACTACCCTATACTACACTACACTACCCTATACTACACTATACTACCCTATACTACACTACACTACCCTATACTACACTACACTACCCTATACTACACTACACTACCCTATACTACACTACATTACCCTATACTACACTATACTACCCTATACTACACTACACTACCCTATACTACACTACATTACCCTATACTACACTACACTACCCTATACTACACTACACTACCCTATACTACACTACACTACCCTATACTACACTATACTACCCTATACTACACTACACTACCCTATACTACACTACACTACCCTATACTACACTACACTACCCTATACTACACTATACTACCCTATACTACACTACACTACCCTATACTACACTACACTACCCTATACTACACTACACTACCCTATACTACACTACACTACCCTATACTACACTACATTACCCTATACTACACTATACTACCCTATACTACACTACACTACCCTATACTACACTACATTACCCTATACTACACTACACTACCCTATACTACACTACACTACCCTATACTACACTACACTACCCTATACTACACTATATTACCCTATACTACACTACACTACCCTATACTACACTACACTACCCTATACTACACTACACTACCCTATACTACACTATATTACCCTATACTACACTATACTACCCTATACTACACTACACTACCCTATACTACACTACATTACCCTATACTACACTACACTACCCTATACTACACTACACTACCCTATACTACACTACACTACCCTATACTACACTACACTACCCTATACTACACTACACTACCCTATACTACACTATATTACCCTATGCTACACTACACTACCCTATACTACACTACACTACCCTATACTACACTACACTACCCTATACTACACTATATTACCCTATACTACACTACACTACCCTATACTACACTACACTACCCTATACTACACTACACTACCCTATACTACACTATACTACCCTATACTACACTACACTACCCTATACTACACTATATTACCCTATACTACACTATACTACCCTATACTACACTATACTACCCTATACTACACTACATTACCCTATACTACACTACACTACCCTATACTACACTACACTACCCTATACTACACTATACTACCCTATACTACACTACACTACCCTATACTACACTACAATACCCTATACCACACTATACTACCCTATACTACACTACACTACCCTATACTACACTACACTACCCTATACTACACTATACTACCCTATACTACACTATACTACACTACACTACCCTATACTACACTACACTACCCAATACTACACTACACTACCCTATACTACACTACACTACCCTATACTACACTATACTACCCTATACTACACTACACTACCCTATACTACACTATACTACCCTATTTTACACTATATTACCCTATACTACACTATACTACCCTATTCTACACTATATTACCCTATACTACACTATACTACACTATACTACCCTATACTACACTATACTACACTACACTACCCTATACTACACTACACTACCCAATACTACACTACACTACCCTATACTACACTACACTACCCTATACTACACTATACTACACTATACTACACTACACTACCCTATATTACACTATACTACCCTATTTTACACTATATTACCCTATACTACACTATACTACCCTATTTTACACTACATTACCCTATACTACACTATACTACCCTATGCTACACTATATTACCCTATACTACACTACTCTACCCTATACTACACTATACTACCCTATACTACAATATATTACCCTATACTACACTATACTACATTATACTATACTACATTATATTACACTATACTATATTATATTATATTATACTACCCTATACTACATTATATTACACTATACTACCCTATACTACATTATATTACACTATACTACCCTATACTACATTATATTATACTATACTACATTTAGGATGACTGATGATACTACAATCAAGGAGTATTTTGTATAATATTACCTACTAAAGGCATTTGCTAGGCCTCTATCTACACTAACCTAATCAAACTGACTCACCCGTTACAGCTTCAGACAAAAATATATACAAACACAATGTTTTGATATATCGATATATATATATATATATATGATGATGTAAGAATAATTATATTAGGAAGGTGTGCATGTTTTTGTATTAAAAATACTGAATTACCTGGAACTGAAATGTTTGCTGAGGGGAGCAAAGGATAAAACAACAAGAACAACAACAACAGATAAACAATTAGAAATGCCCAGAATATTATACATCATTAGAAAATTATTGAGGTTTAAATCATTTACTCATTACAGTATTAAGAGTACCTTTGTCGTATCTTTTCAGCTCCAGCTCCGTGGGTTGGGGTTTGGTAGCACCACATCCCATGTCCCTTTGCCACAGACATACACGCCTGATCAGAGTCCTACACAATGATCACTGTACGTTCCTGGACGTATCATCTGGGCAAACAGAGGCAGCGTTAAATACACACTGGTTATTCATGCTGAGGTGATGAGGCACCACGATGCACATGTCCGATACAGGAAACACACACTCTAAGCAGATTCTCAACAATGAGTGCCGAATAAGCAGAGATTACTCATGTGCCCTGCTTTCAGCTTCAAGCTCCTCTCTGAGCATCCAGATTTTCTGTTAATTACAAGAAGTTACCGGGCATGCTATAATGAATCCTCTGTTTTTAATCCTAAATCAGCCTAGGTTTATCTTTCAACCTATAAATCTGCAGTTTACACTAATCGAAACATCCAAATTCCCAAAGATTAAAGACAGCCGACTTTGTTAATACTCACTAAACCTGTTTGCGTTCTCAAACTCCCATCATGTCAGCAGAAATCCCAGCTGTCCTCACGTTGCCTCGTGTCGCCTTCAGAGTCCTCAGACAGTAGAAAGGTGGAAATGTCTGTCATAATCACATTGAAAACACTGACTTATTTTCCTCTTCTCCAGAGCACAGTTCATCAAATCTGAAACCAGGACCTGGACCTTGAAGAGGTTCTCCTGCTGATCCTGCGAATGCTCCTGAAGCATCTCCGCAGTGATAAGTACCTTTAACAACCTCATGTCCTGGTAATCAAAACAACTAGATTAGGATTAGAGATCACTAAGGCTTATTGTCACACCTTCCTTTCATTATGTAGTATTCTATTGGGTTCGGTCTAAACCTCACTTTCATCATCAGGACTCCTGTGTAGATTCCTGCTGATAAAGTGATTAGAAGTGATATATTCTGCTCCACTCTGTACATTCTATCTCATTCTGGACAATTCTTTTGTTTATAATTGTATTATTCTATTTATTAACTCTGTATATAATCCCCTGTATATCCCAGATTATCCGCATATCTATATGAAGTGATATCAAAAGTTTGTTGACTAGTTTTGTAACACGCCAACAGATGGCAGCACAAGGCTGCACGCACCGTCACATGGAGCACCGACCTTCGTTCTACCAATCCATCTATCAAGCCACCTGTGTATCTATCAACCCATCTATCCATTCAGGTATCTATCCAATAACTGTCTTTCCACTCATCTGTCCATCCATCCATCCATTTATGTGTCTATCTATCCAAATATCTGTCTGTCCGCCACTCACAAAAACCAAAAATATTAAACAACCCGAAAAAAAAAAACATCTATCTAGTGTTAACCTCAATTTATACACTACATGTTGGAAAGTATGTGCACCCCTAATATGAGGTTCTTCCCCAAACTGTTACTACAAAGACGGAGGTTGGAGTAAAAGAGATTCCTCAACCTCATTGAACACCTTTGGGATGAACTGGAACTTAAACTGAAGCTCAACATCCCAAAACCAGTGCCTGATCTCATAAATGCACATCATGAACAAAGCGAGTTCCACAAAGACATGCTTGTTTGTGTGAACGTTGGAATGGAAGAGCCCTGACTTCCTAAACCAACAGTCAGACACCAAAATCTATTGGAAAGACTTCTCAGAAAAGTGGTGCTTATACAACAAATAGGGAATACATCTGGAATGAGATGTTTCACAAGAAAATATAGGTGTGATGTGATGTTGAGGTATCTACAAAGCTTTAGCCATTTAGTACATAAAGGCACAAGAAGTAGATTGTTCCCCAAATGTATGTTTGAATATTTGGTGGAGAAGAACAGAGGAACACTCTTCAAATCATCTTTAAACTATGCCATGATGCCATCAATCAAACATTTGCCATTTCTTTCTTCTTGTTTATGTCATTTTTTGTTCAATATTCAACACTGTGGTTTTCCTCTGGTTGATTCTTCAAATAATTAACTTTTTTAACTTTAGTATCAATATACAAACACAACCGCACATAACTCACATAGCGAAGTCCAGCACCAAAGTAAAAATATATATATTTTGTATTCAAAAATGATATTTAATAGGAATGCATTCTGTGGACATTCCTAATTTAAAGGACGGTCTCCCACCTGCAGGATGCAAGAAAGCGATCTCAATGCATCTTTTATTTGTTTTTTTAATAGACAAGTTAGGGAGGCTGTCTGCACCCAAGGACAACATTACTACTGTTCCTGTAGTTCAGACGCTTCTCAGTGAAAACAGTTATGCTCCCAGAGGTCTTCTAAAGATACATGTTTGTATGTTTGCATGTCCTCAAATGACCCCACAGGTTCTCAGCAGGCCCTGCTTCTGTCACAGTTACAATTCACTCTCATAAACGATAATACGTTTAGCTCTTGTTTGCCGACTGTAATTCTCTATTAGGAATATTAGAAAGTGGACATTGACACGTGTCTTATGCGCTCTTGGCATCAGGATAATCCAAGATGAGATTTTAATAGGTCAAGTTGCTGGTTGATCTTAAAATAGATCCCGGCTCGGATCCTTCATTCACGTGTGCCTGCTAAAAACAATTCAAGGGAGCAAGCTGGAGCATGCATGCTGTTCAGAGAGGAAAATGCAGACTAGATTACATTAGTTTCATAGTTTCAATGGAAATGTTCATCCTAATACATAACTCTAACCCCAAACCATAACCCTTAATCCTTAATCCATAACTCTGACCCCGAACTTAACCCTTAATCTTTAATCCATAACTCTAGCCCCAAACTTAACCCCTAATCCTTAATCCATAACTTTAACCCCCAACCTTAACCCCTAATCCTTAATCCATAACTTTAACCCCCAACCTTAACCCTTAATCCTTAATCCATAACTTTAACTCCCAACCTTAACCCCTAATCCTTAATCCATAACTTTAACCCCCAACCTTAACCCCTAATCCTTAATCCATAACTTTAACCCCCAACCTTAACCCCTAATCCTTAATCCATAACTTTAACCCCCAACCTTAACCCTTAATCTTAATTACATAACTCTAACCCCCAACCTTAACCCTTAATCCTTAATACATAACTCTAACCCCAACCTTAACCCCTAATCTTTAATCCATAAATTTAACCCCCAACCTTAACCCTTAATCCTTAATACATAACTCTAACCCCAACCTTAACCCCTAATCCTTAATCCATTACTCTAACCCCAACCTTAATCCTTAATCCATAACTCTAACCCCAACCTTAATCCCTAATCCTTAATCCATATCTCTAACCCCAACCTTAACCCCTAATTCTTAATCCATAACTCTAACCCCAACCGTAATCCCTAATCCTTAATCCATAACTCTAACCCCAACCTTAACCCCTAATCCTTAATCCATAACTCTAACCCCAACCTTAACACTTAATCCTTAATACATAACTCTAACCCCAACCTTAACCCTAAATCCTTAATAGATAACTCTAACCCCAACCTTAACCCTTAATCCTTAATCCATAACTCTAACCCCAACCTTAACCCCTAATCCTTAATCCATAACTCTAGCCCCAACCTTAACCCTTAATCCTTAATACATATCTCTAACCCCAACCTTGATCCCTAATCCTTAATCCATAACTCTAACCCCTAATCCAAACCCCTATCCCTTAATCATATATATATATAGTCCATGATTGTCATGACAAGTTAAATGTATTATAATTATTATTATTATTATTATTATTATTATTATTATTATTATTATTATTATTATTATTATTATTATTATTATTAATAATTAGGTTCCCTGGTGGTCTAGTGGTTAATTAAATTATTTAAACACCACTGAACCCTTTTATTAGCTTCATTTAGAGAGATACATTTCCTAAACCCACCTGCATGCTCTTGTGGTTGTTTTACATTCTTTGAATATTACTGATATTAAACCACAATAGGGCCTGTGTGCTGGTGTGCATGGAGGATCAAATAAGTGATGACATGCCTTCTGGATTATCATCTATTAATGAATGCTGACTGATGTGACTTTATTTATTCTTGTGTTCAAGGAAAGTTTGTCTTTGAACTGCAGTTTAAAAAAGGAAATAATTACTTACAATGATTGCTGGATTTTTTTTTAGGAGTTGGGAGTTGATGCAGGATTTTGATCCAGACCTCATATCTTCTCATTTACACAGACCACCTCAGTTACCATCTGGGAGTTTTGAATTGGAAAGAATGCACCATAATCACACATCTCACACATCTCACACATTCTTCCTCTAAATGTGTGTGGGAATATGAATGCTTATTGTTAGCTGCTGGCTATAAACAGTACAATCAGACATTCAGGATATGAAGCTGTCAAATATAATCATCTTTGTTGAGACTGCATTTTTAATACTGTGAGACAAGTCTAGTTGGTTGACTAACCATAACCCCTAAACTTTACTCAATCATAAGCCTGGCCATTACCCCTAAAACTAACTCCTAAGCTCTAGTCCTTACTCTAACTCCAAACTCTATTCCTAACTCTTATTATTAACCCTTACCCCAACCCAATTATAATCGCAACATTATGTCTTAACCCCAAACTCTAACCCTAATCGTAACTCTAAACCCTAGTGCCTAATCCCTAACCCTAATTGTAACTCTAATCCCTAACCCTAACCCTATACCTAACCCCTAACACAAAACCCTAACCCCTAATTCTAACTCAAACCATAACCCCTAATTCTAACCCTAACTCTAACTCTAACCCTAACCCCTAACTCTAACCCTAACCCCTAACTCTAACCCTAACCCCTAACTCAAACCCTAACCCCTAACTCTAACTCTAACCCCTTACTCTTACCCTAACCCTAACTCAAACCCTAACCCCTAACTCTAACTCTAACCCTAACTCAAACCCTAACCCCTAACTCAAACCCTAAACCCTAACTCAAACCCTAAACCCTAACTCTAACCCTAACCCCTAACTTTAACCCTAACCCTAACTCTAACCCTAACCCCTAACTTTAACCCTAACCCTAACTCAACCCCTAACCCCTAACCCCTAACCCTAACCCTAACTCTAACCCTAACCCTAACCCTAACCGCTAACCGCTAACCTTAACCCCAAACCTAATCCTAACTCAAACCCTAACCCTAACTCTAACCCTAACCCCTAACTCTAAATCTAACTTTAACCCCTAACTTTAACCCTAACCCTAACTCAAACCCTAACCCCTAACCCCTAACCCTAACCCTAACCGCTAACCTTAACCCCAAACCCTAACCCCTAACTCAAACCCTAACCCCTAACTCTAAACCTAACCCTAACTCAAACCCTAACCCCTAACTCAAACCCTAACCCCTAACTCTAACCCTAACCCTAACTCTAACTCTAACCCTAAGTCAAACCCTAACCCTTAACTCTAACCCTTGCTTCCAATTATAACACTAACCCCTGAACTTAAATGTAACTCAAACCCCAACCCCTAACCCTAACTCTTAACCTCTACTCAGAACTCTAAACCTCAATCAAACGTCTAACTTTAACTCCTAACCATAAGCATAACTCTAACTCTAACTCATACCTCAGCCCCTAACTCTCACCCTTAACTCTAACTCTAACCCTTAACTCTAACCCTTAACTCTAACTCTAGTTGCTGACACATAAATGACATTAACTATTTAAATACTAAATAAATAAAATGGCACTTAATACAAACAGTAACTGATTTACTACAACATCCATAAATGGTCACCTGTCACTTATGTCATATTGTAAGTTTTTGACATTTCACAGCCCCATTCATTGAATACGCACATCCCTTCTTTTTCTATCCTCATGCTCTATTGATTCGATTTAAGATGTTGAGAAACAGTTCATTAATTTAAACGATATTGTTTTATTCCTAACATGCACATGCTTCAAACTTTCATAAAGCAGAGTTTTTAATAGGACAAATCATGCAACACTGAATGAAATTCTGGCCCAGTGGAATTGATCCCTGACACTGCCCACCAATGCACCTGCTTTTGGGAGGATGTTACCTTATAATCTCTAATTCTGTCAACCACACACATAAAAAAAAAAAAATCATTTCAAACAAACAAAAAAATAAAACAGAAGAAAATAGTCCTTCCCAATCCTGTCCTTTCTCTCATCTAGCTCTCCTCCCTCTTGCCATCCGCCAATTGTGAGAAATGAAAACAATGTAGAGTATCCCAAGGCCAGACCTGGTCTACGTCTAGATAAAGTGCAGGTTTCTCAGGCTTTTTGGAACAACAATCTATTTCATTCCCTCCAGCTTGGTCCTGCTGGACATTAGTTGCCCGAGCGAAGAGCATCGTCCGTACTCGGTTTGGGACCAAAAGACCAAGCATCAACTACAGCCACGTTTTCCCAAACCGCAGACAACCTGATAAGCAGGCATGTCCCTGGTGCTTGTTGTGTCGCTCGTTCTGGCTGCTTGTCATCTGGGAAAAGCGTCTGTTCTCCGTCCTTCACCAGAAGAACCGGCGGATGCTGAATCTCCTCAAGTTATCAGGATGAATGGGTGAGCATCACATCTCTAGTGAAATGATCTTATAATTGTGAATAATTGTGCTCGACAGAGCGAAGAGGTTTTTGGTAAAGCTTTATGTTCTTTATGCTCGTGTTGGAGTTCTGCATACTTAGTATTGATTTAATCCTAACCCTCATGCACGCAGACAAAAATCTCATAAAAGTGGTTTAATGAGCATTTACAAGGACCTTATACGAAAACATCCCCGATTTCAAATCAACGGTTAAATGGTTAACATGCCTCACACAGAGAAACAGATTTACAGCTGTAATATGGGTTCAGGTCCATGAGGCTGGAGTTTTTTTTTTTGACTGCCGTTCAGTTCTTTAATGGCTTGTAATTAATAGTGATCTGCATGAGCTGCTATAAAAGGGGAGAACCTGTTCTGGCCCATAATTAGAATCCTATTACATGCTGTTCTTCTGTGGAATGAACACTATCACTGTGCTTGTAGAGACACGTTTCACACCCCACCTCCGAGTCTGGCACAACACACTGACCTCGTTCACACCGCTGTGTTGGTTCATGCAAGACTCAAAACAAAAATGCATCAATAATCAATTACTCGGTTGTTGGGTTTTTTTTTTTTTTTCGATATTTGGAAGCACATTTTTTTATAAAAATTTTTTTATATAGATATTCACTGGCTTTAAAATTTATTTTAAAAAATGTGTTTATTTTAACGTATAATGCATACATTCAATAATTAATTACTTGGTTGTTTCTTTCAGGCTGCATTTTCTATTTTTAATTATTGATAATGGAAAAAAAGTTTTAATAGAAATCTCTATAATGTGTATCAGTTCCTTTGCAAACACTTTATCTTGAATGATTAGATTAAAATTTTTAAAATATATGTGCAATCTTAATGCATGCATGCAATGAGCTGCAAAACACATCATACCAATTTCTTATTACTATGTCCTGGTTATTACCCTGTTATGTAAATAATATTAATTTCAGTAATAAACGCTCAAATAAATTCAGAAAATCATTTCATTTCCTTTAACCAGCAGTCTAAAATTTTTTATCATTATTTACTCCAAAAAAAAAAAAAGCAATAAAGTGACAAAATAATGAATAGACTATTATAAGTGTTGAATGTTTTAAACGGTTCAGTAAAATACAAAAAAGATTAATTTGCATTTAATTTGCATAAAATTCAAACTACCTGCACTTTTTTCATCGATATTGATATGATAATTGCTATTTAAATGAAGCATTAAATATTGCTTCACCTGAATCTCAGTTTTTAAAGTACAATATGACGTGTTTCCGTTTCCAGATGCCAGGAAGATCTGCTCCAGAACGTATGCAAGGTAGTTCTGGATTCTCTGAACCTACAATCCGAGCCTGATGTGTCCGTTCCTGGGATGGCTCAGATTCGAGAACAGTGGAGGAAATTTTTCAAAGGCACCAGCAACTCAAACCCTCTAGAAACCCATGCAGCAGGTAACTCACTTCTCTGGATCTGGTTCTTCTCAATAATTTCCTTTTAATAGCCTGAATCTAAGTTTTTAGTTGAATTTTCGTTATTAATAAATTATGGATGATGTTCCACGGATATTTCTATAGATTTGATACCCCAAGATACCATTTACATTTATGGCATTAGGCAGCTGCTCTTATACTTTCAATTATCTCATTTATTCAACTGAGCAGTTGAGTTTGTTGGTGCTGGGATTTGAACTCACAACCTTCTGATCAGAATCTCCAGGTGTTATAGATGAGTTATAGCTGAAACTGAATCTTTATGAATCAATGCTTTTCTTTCAGACAACACACAACCAATATCATCATCATCATCTTCGTCTTCATCATCATCCAGGTCTGGGAATTCAGCACATCTCCAATGCTGCAAGTTCGCCTCCGAGATTTTCACAAAAGGTTACGACATTTTTTTCTGAATCAATTTCCAAATCGCAAGACCATTTTTTTATTTCTTTGTTTAGACAGAAAGAACAGGTCACGATTCGGTGGTTTTCTCTTTTATACATTAGATCTGGGTTGGGATAAGTGGATCATTTACCCGGAGAGCTTCACCTTCGTCCAGTGCGGTGTGTGCGTCCCTCAGCAGAACAAGCGCATGTTTAATTGCAGAGATGATGACCTCTCGGCTCTGGAGTCTCCCTCACAGGTCAGTTCTGCAAAACAGCAGAAAATGAAAAGGAAAAAAAACACATACATGTGACCTTGTTTCATGTCATATTTTTCCATCTAAACATGCTTTTAAATCCTCTAAACTGAGATATTGGGTGGGTGTTTTGGGAGCAGTGCAAGAAAAAGAATCAGTTTTGTGGGTTTTAAAGTCTGTTTTTGTTTGTCAGTGAAAATCAGAGACCAATCAGAAGTTTTTTAATCAGACAGAAAAAAAAGCGATGACGCAAAAAAACCATGAAAAGAAACGCGGATCTAAGTAAAGATGGTCAGTTAAAGGTTATAGGTCACCTTGTGATGTTTACATGGGAACTATGTGACACTGCGGGTTGGTCCGTGTAAACAAAACATCACACCAATCGGCAATTTTCCAATGCGAGCGAGCAATACGTATTAAATTATGTATTAAATTAAACGAAATGTGAAGCAGCGGTGAAAAGAGATAGCAAAAGGTTAGAATAAAATAATAATTCTAAACGTTATTGCACATGTAACTAATTATATTTATTGAAATGAGATTATTGTACAGAATTTCCTCAATATATTAACAATATAATAGTGTGGCATGAAAATCTACAAATATAATTATATCGATTAGGGGTGTAACGGTAAACAAAAATCACGGGTCGGTTCTTAAGTCACATTTCGGCTTTGTTTCGGTACAGAGGTGGGGGGGGGGGGTATGGGGGGCAAAACATTTAACTGCTTGTCGCTTTTTATTAACGCAGTAAGATTTGTATTATAATATTATTATTAACATTTGTGATCATCAACATTTGTACTTCTTACATTTTTTATTAAAATGTCTGTTTGGTTGAATAATATATAAAAATAATCTTTTATAAAAATAAAATCGATTAAATTCAATTAATGCAATGCATTTTTTTTATTAGATTGATTAAATTAAGTAATCAATTAAATCGGCACAAATTAAATTGATTAAATAAAATTAAGTACATAATAATAATTTAATAATAAAAACATAAAATAATTTAATTGAATTGTTTAGATTTGTTAAATCCCATTTGTGTAATACAGCAGCTGTAAATATGTAAATTTGTGTGTTTTACATTTAATATAACATTTTTTTTTAAAGATATGATCTACGTAACTGTTCAGATTATTTCAGCATATTGTAACAAATGTCTTCATTCGTTCCGTCCTTCATTAATTCGCTCCCTCGATATGCAGAATTGAAGAGAAATTTTAAGAGAAATTCTTGAAGCTCGACATTAAATGCATAAAACGCTGAAGAATCTAAAGTTCTCGGAGTCAGCAGCTACAGTGACACTTCGGAAGGTTGGTTGTTCAAGTCCCCTGTTTCGCCACTTGGTCATCCTTGGGGCCCCTGAGCAAGGCCCTTAAACCTTAGTGCTTCAGGGGTGCTGTATCATGGTGGAAACCCCAGCTTTCTAACATCACTGGAATATGCAAAGAAAGAATTTCACTGTGGTATGAAGTATAAAGCACCTTTCTTTCTTTCTTTCTTTCTTTCTTTCTTTCTTTCTTTCTTTACTCTTTCAGAAGCCGTGCTGCGAGGCGACCTCACATGACTCCGTGCCCTTCCTGTACATCGATAAAACGCGCTCCCTCGTTATCAGCTCCGTCTCCCTGCCCCGCGAATGCAGCTGCGGCCACAGTGATGACACCCAGACCCTTCAACCGTGATCAACACCGCCTTGAGTACAAACGTCTCCCCCATACCTCTTCCCCTACATCATACAGGTCTGTCACGTATCGATCAGGACAACTTCTACGTGGGATTTATATATATATATATATATATATATATATACACAATGTTCCAATCAATCCAATATTTGTAGGTTTATAATTATCGGTCAATCACCAAGCATTCAAGGTTACACCCAAATCATAAATGTCTCACTGAAGGTTTTATTCATATGACTATATATATATATATATATAATAGTTTTATAGCTGGAGTCTGGAAAGGGGTTAAATAACAGATACTGGGTGTTTCCTCAAAAAAGTGTGGGCACTGACGCAAGCCCTGACCATACCAGACTCCCAGTCTTCCAATCAGAGTTAAACAAACACCAATAAAACATATGGAGCGTGAAAAGAAAAAAAGAGAAAAAAGAGAAAAAAAACCCCTATAAGAGCATATTTAGTATTTCTGGCTTTTCACCACAGTTTCAAGGCTGGCATTCAAGCCCCAGTTGCGCTCCGCTGCTATTCAGCTATTTGGTTCTTCCTAGAAAAGCAGCACGCTTGGGACATTTCGATTACTTAGTATATTTGCGAGGTCCACTCGGTGAGATTAAACTCCACGTTTCTGAATGTTATTTTGTTTCTCTGTGGCTCAAATATTATATTTATCTGATGCAAATCCCAGTGCACTCATTTCACCTCTTTTTATGTTTCTCTCTTTCTTGTAACTATATTGATTGTACCTTTCATGCTTTCAGTATAATATAATGATTTGTGATGTGTGCCTCATGTATTTCATAAAATAAAAGCTTCATTAAAAAGAAATGACCTTTTTTTTTTTTTTTTTTTTTTTTTTTTTTTATACTCTTCTTTCAAAAGCATATGCATTCGTGCCTTTAACAGGTTCCCTGACCTTTGAAATATCCGTCGCACTATTTTTTTTTTCCCCTGAAGGTCGAGTTCAGTTCAGAGGTTTATTTAAAGACCTGAAGTGACCCTCTTCGGTTTGCTGATTGAAATCGTGCAGATTTTATCTCAATTTCTTTGGCTTCCAGGTGCTTTTTTTTTCTTTTTTTTCCCAGGAGTTGGCCGGCACATCTCCGTAAAACACGCCTCGTGGTTATATCATTCAAAATTGCAGCTCTTTGGGCACTCCCTGCCGTTGGGATCTCTGCCACGTCTGCATTCTCTCTCTCCCTTTCTATCTGTCTCGTCTTTCTTCATTTTCTCTCCTCTATCTTGCAAGAGGTTTCAAGCAAAATGTTCTCAGCAGCTTTCAGGCCTCCGGACTGATTGAGTTAAACAGGTGGGAAAGGGGACGAAAAGAAAAAAAAAAAAAAAAAAGGAGCAAAAAAAAAGGAGCAAAAAAGCCGAGACCAGGAGGAGCCGTGAGACGTTGTGTATCTCTGGAAGGAGACGAGATGGTGTACCTCAGCTCTTTCTGGCTGCAGTGGGGAATGGTGTGCTCTGTGTTTGCGTCGATGTTTGCTCAGGACAGCTCGTGGGACTGCACTGACACGGATGACATTCTCAGGGACGTGCCTGCGGACGTGAACATGCCGTCCCAATGCACCCTGGACTGCACGGCACGGACCTACAGAGCTATTCTGAAGCTGCACAACAGACTCACGATCCGCTTCAAAGACTCGCATGCAGGTGAGTTGGAGATACTTTGATGCATGCAGGTGCTTATTGATTTCTGTCAAGCTGCTTTGTATGCTTTCTAATGTGCATTGCTCTAAACAAGTCAAATAGAACCAGAATTTGCAAGAATCATCATTAAATGCTGCAGATGTTCACAGATAAACAAAGAAAAAACCCTCGATTTATTTGTGTCCTTCAATTCACTTTGATTTCACAATAATCATATGTGCTTTATTGCAACAAAAGTCTGATTTTTCCTCCTGTTTTCTAGGTGACACAAATGAGTTTTGCTGGTCCTCCAAGATCCAGTGCAGCCCTGGCCAACGTCTTCAGAGCGCCTTCATCCTCCTACCTGTGGACTCCTCGGGAGCGAACAGAGAAACGCTCATCCTCGAGATGAACGGTGCGACTCTGCACCAACACCTCGACGTCTCTCTTCTCCCACCCGAATGCGGCCTTCGCTTCGAAGTCACGGACCGTCTAGCCGCAAAAGAGCCCCTGTGTGTAAAAATCCCAGCTCAGGAGCAGGGAACTCTGGGAAGCGGCCTGGTGTGTCCACCGATCCTGGTCACGACCTGGGAAAAATGCAATCAAGGATAAACCCTGAGACTCCGTCTGTCAGTCGCTGGTCATTTCCTGAAACAAAACATCCCGACACACATCCATCAGCGGTCGAGATCTCGTTATGAGAGCGTTATGAGCGCTGTGTACATATACAAACCATTCGTGTCGCCTCGTATCAGGAGGCCACATTGTGTTCATCTTCAAGCAGATTATACAGTATTTTTATCTTCTTTTTTTTGGAGATACGCTGCATTTAAAGCTACAGATCATAACCACAGGCTCTAGACTTTCCAAAGAATATCGTCGGACTTCAAAAGGATAAGAAAATCTTGTTTTTTTTATAGAATAGGACACAACAACCGAGGGAAATAAGCTAACTGGAGGCTATAAGACCTTCTATTTGCATTGTGTGTGAGTTTTATCGAAATATATATATTTTGATATACAGTATATGTGAAGTAATGCTTATTGCTCTGAAAGACGTTTTGCTGTTCATGCAATTTTATTCTGCTAATTTGATCTTTGACTCTGGTTTATGTAAAACAGTCAAGAAAAATATAAGGTTTCAGCGTGTGTGTGTGTGTGTGTGTGTGTGTGTGTGTGTGTTAAGATATGTTTCTATTCCTTATCGTCTATATAATCTATGATGTACTCTTTATTCGCCAGTCCAGATCACAATAAATATGTTTGTATATTGTACTATAAGTAGACTGGTTTGTTAAATATTTAAAGAAAATTATAATTTCTTAATTTTTTAGCGAAGAAAAATCAAGAATTATCAGAAAGAGAACGTTGTTGTGTAAAGGAGAGAAATCGTAAGTTGCTCTGAATTTATCAATGTAAAGGTAGTTAATTTCCTATGAAAGCAGGTGGTGAAGACGTTGGACTTCTGCTCAGAAGGTCATAATTTCAAATCCCAGCAATGAAAATCTGCGACGGTGTGGCCCTTGAGCGAGGCCCTTAACCATAAATTGTATGTTGCTCTGGATAATTGTATTATGTGATTATTTTCATATAAAAGCAGTAGTAGAATAAGTAGAATAACTGGAACAAATCATCCTATGATGTAAAAAAAGAAAAAGTGGTTTATAGATAAATATATTTTTTCAGCTGGAAATAGTTCATGCAAATATGCAGCAGTAAAATGATCTGCATCCAAACATGTTTTAAATCATTTTATATCACTTTATAAAAACATCTAAGTAAATAGGTAAATAAAGAGGAGATCAGTGGTTAAGGCATCAGATTGTGGATCGGAAGGTCATTAGTTCAAATCCCAGCACCACCAAGCTACTACTCCTGGGCCCTCGATCGTGCCCTTAATCCTCAACAGCTCAGTTGTCTATGGATACGGGTGTCTGCTAAGTACCGTAAATGTAAATGTAGGGTCACACATCATGGTTGAGAGGAAAGGTGGCTCCTGATTGGTTACAGGACTGCGATCAATTTTTAATTGAAGTCATGATTCGTTTACTGACTCAAAATGTGTTCGTCAAATACATCAAGTCAAGGCGAACGGAATAAAGTGTTAATACAGACACTTATCAAATCCAATCCAATCCAATTGGTCAAAAAATGTCTGTATAAACTTCAATATTGCTAAATTTTTCAGCAAAAAAACCCAAACCTACATCGGCCCCATGTCTTTATCCCATTAATGGCAATGGTGTGGGTTTTATTTCTTTTTATAAGTACTTTTACAGGGTTTTTTTATATTTAGCATCTTTCTGAACATCACATTAAGATTTAAAAAAAAAAAGTAATTCGGTCGCATTTCATTCTAACTGTTGTTACCTGTTCCGCCATTGGTAATGTCTGCGAATGACCGTGCTGCCCCCTAGTGGTCAAATCTGAATTTACACCTATATTTCTCTATGATTTCTACACTATTCTGGAGAGTAATTTTGGAGGAAATCAGTCGTATATCACTATAAAAGTACTCACCTTTGTTGACATTTTTTTCTAGACAATAAGGACTGTATGTTGAGTTATTTTCAAAGGACAGTTTTATTTAAGGATTGTCCCTTGAGAAGAAAAACTATAATTGTTGCTGAAATGTGTGTGTGTGTGTGTGTGTGTGTGTGTGTGTGTGTGTGTGTGTGTGTGTGTGTGTGTGTGTGTGTGTGTGTGTGTGTGTGTAGTATATGAAGTTGTCTCTCTCAGCAGGATTTTCCTCTCCCTCCTATGCAATATGTATATTAAGGCATCAGTTGACTGCAGCAACTTTCACTTTGTTCTGTTGCCCACAGGAAGTGCCCTCATTAGTCTTCATCTGGTTTAGTGCTTCTTATCAGTTAAACAAAACACTTTCAATATCATCCCCATGTCACAGCTGATCTGATGTCCCTTTTTGTTTTATGTTGTATGTAATCATTCTCAGAGGATGATCATGATTTCCAGGACTCTCAGGACGCTTCTGTAGGTGGTGATGACCTGGATTTCTTCATTCCTGAAAAAAACTCTCCATATGGCGATGAGAAAAGAAGGATAAATGCTGTACGGGGTTTTATTAAACTTTTACTAAACCATTTCTACCGACTTCCATGATCCAGAAATCGTCCTGCTACCATGTTTAAAAATTAAAGATATACTACATGGGCAAAAGTTTGTGGACGTGCTTCGTTTTTTTGAACTTCCCATTTCACATGGAATCCCCATTTGCTGTTATAGTCGATTCTTCTGGGAAGATGTTCCACACGATTTTGTAGAGATTTGTGAAGATTCATTCAGCCACAAGGGTGTGAGTAAAGTCAAGTAGTGATGTAGGTGAGGTGAGACGGTCTGGGGTGCAGTCAGCATTCACATTCTTCATCTTTGAAGCTCTATAGCATGAGATCTTCCACCCATGTACAACCCATGTAAAGCAAATCTTGGTGAGATGTTCTCCTAAGGTCTAATCTGAAACCTGTCTGCAAAAATAACGATCTGAAGACTTCATGCTCCAGCTATAGAGATTTTTGTTTCTGTGGTTTTGGTGTTAACTCGATCTTCTGATACTACATCGGTTCCTCTCTCAAGCTAAGAACGTTCTGCATGAAGCTTTTCTTCACCCTTCATTCACCCCAAAGCCAATGCGTCTGTGAAGTGGACGGCTAATCTCTCTCTTTTTCTTTCACACACACACACACACACACACACACACACACACACACACACACACACACACACACACTCTCTCTCTCTCTCTCTCTCTCTCTCTCTCTCTCTCTCTCTCTTTCTCTTTCTCTTTCTCTCAAGCTGCTTGTGTATGCTAAGGCTGGCTCCAGGCCTGGAAGAGTCAGGATTTGAGACTCTGAGCTGAGCTGCATGAGGGGATGTGAAGAAAGATGAGGATTAGGAGATCTAAAAGAAGCCTACACACACACACACACACACACACACACACTCACATATACAACGTACACAGTCTGTTGTTATTCCTAATCACTGCCATCATTAAGGACCAGCAAACACAATAATAAATTCAGTTCAAATATATACATTTTACCATCATAGATTAGTTTCCTATAAGTTGATCCCAACTGAGCAAACCAGTGAAGACTTCATGAAGAAGAAACCTTGAGAGGAACAAGACTTAAACGGGGAACCTCATGTTTATCCTCAACAACGAATGTCCATTAATTTAACAGAAGTTCAATCTTGGGGTTCATTGATGGATGTTAGAGTCTCAGTCGCAGCTCTAAAACTGTTTATATTAATTACAGTCCAAACCTCACAGTTCACGGTTCACCCTTCCACAGTAACCTCATGGATCTTTTAGTGTGGAACCATCCTGAGCAGCAGCGAGTGGTTTCCGAACTCCAGAAGATCATTTCAGAATGTATTGTTGAACCAAAACAAGTCAATGCTTAATCACCTCAGTTTATGTGACTCGAATGTGACTCTCAGCACACTGATCTATTAATAGAATGATATCAATGACTCAAACGCTGATTAATGTCTATTACAATGATCATGAACCCAAAACCCAAACACGGGCCCTTAATCTCTCTACAAACTAGTGTTTGTCTTCCAATTAAATTCATGAATTGATAAATTAGCTGTAGTTAAATCAAGAAAACACCCCCCACTGTAGTGTATAGCTTTGGCCTGGGGTTTAACTGGGTGTGGAGTTGCTACAAATCAATAAAAACACACACACACACACACACACACACACACACACACACACACACACACACACACACACGTGAATCGGCAGTGTGTATCCGGATCACGGCGGAATGTGAAGTTGTGAGGATCATGTTGACTCGGAGCGAGTGTACCTGTTCCCTCTTACGTGCCAGGCGTCCATGGACTTTGCCTCCCTGAGAGCTGTGCTTTTTATCTGTCCCAGACCTTTGTCAACACAGCACAATTAAACTGCAGGAAAGGATCATGTGAAATACGGCTGGGTTTTCAAAACAATGCCTCAGCAGGCCACGCTGCGGTTCCATCGTTGTTCCGTTACGATTTCGATAACAGTCAGGGTGTGTGTGTGTGTGTGTGTGTGTGTGTGTGTGTGTGTGTGTGTGTGTGTGTGTGTGTGTGTGTGTCATGTGTTCTGTTGGTTGTTAATGATGTGCGCTTGAAACTTTAATATAATCACATGATATAAGATACTTGACTGTAAACGGACACATTGGTGCTTTCCTTTTACATTTACTTACATTTGTATTGTAAAAGTATGTATGTACACAAAAGAGTGTGGACATCTGAGTTGAAGGCACACAGTTGGACGTCTTTGGATGAAGGAGCATGAAATTCTTACTTCATTCAAACTAGGAGACCCAAAACCTGTTCCAGCATGACCTGTTCCCGCACCCCAGACCTCCTAACCTGCATCCGTACCTGACTTTACTAACACCCTTGTGGCTGATTGAATCTACACAAAATCTTTTCGTCAAGTGTCCACAAACCTTTGTCCAAATAGTGTATTTATGCTGTGTAGCTCTTTTATCAGCATGTCCAAGATGTACTCTGGTAGCTGTTCGGCCTTAATTACAGCTGGTACTGCCTGATTTGCTGCACAGATCCCTAACATGACATTTGTGCACTTAACCTATAGTTACTTCTGAAAGCTAATAAATGTTTTGTTCAGTTTATAAACATGTAAATAAGTTATGTAGCCGCCTAACCTGATCACTGGGAACGTACAAATGTCCTGTGACCTGAAGTTTCTTCTAACGAGTCCAAAACGTTTGTCGGCAAACTGCAAAACATGACACCACTCATAAACGTAGCTTGGTAAACTTCATCCTTTATGTAGCTTGTAAAGGAGTGAGCTTTATCTAACTGCATTTGTGCACAGTGAATTAGCAGCTCGAGTTATATTCGATAATGAGCATGGATCTTTGCACGTTCTACCATTGTCTGCATATGTTACCCCCCCCAAAAAAAACACCAGGAGGTGAATGGACGACTCTAAATTGCCTCTTAGGTGTGAATGAGTGTGCGATTGTTTGTGTGTGTGCCAAGCTAATGTTTTTTACATTTCATGACGCTTTTAAAAAGTGACCAAGATTTGGCTCCTGTACCAGGAAGAAGGAATTTGACTATTTGACCATTCGATATTCCTTAAATTGTTGTGGCAAGAAAAAAATCTAATCTAATCTAATCTAATTATGCATTCAAAGGGTTAAAAACCAAAATGATTCTTCTAAAGGCTCTTCTGGCCTGTCTAATTATAATAATTTTGTCCTATATTAATACAATCTGCTTACATTGTAAAGATTCTATTTACACTTGTCAGCTACCACGACACCCAATCATCTGACTGGAGACTATCCGCGTTTTCAACTCTCAGAAGCAAACCATAATAGGCAAAGCCCCCAACATCTTACCAACCGACCCCCACCCACCCATATGGAGTATCCATGATGCTTTTATACCAGAAGAACTCATGCAAGCATTGTGCATTCAATACAATTAATTGCATGCAAGAGTTTTATTATCATCGAAATGCAATAGTAATTTTTTCACTTTTGTACACCAAAAGGCGCGTGCATATTTACTCAGAAAACATAATGCATCACTGGTATTGATGTCATACGGTCCCAAATGCATAATGCAGAATTTGGGTTTAAAACCTGACAACACGGTGTCACAGCGTGCGTCTGTGTGTGTGTGTGTGTGAGTGTGTTTTGTTTCTTTCAATAGGACTTTTCTAGTTCCCACACGCACGCGCACACGCACGCGCCCCCCTCTGTAATATTTTGGCACGCTCTTTCAGAATAACATGCCCATAATAGGATCCAGCGGGCCGTACCATGTTTGAAGGGTTTGAAGGGGGGAACATCTGGAGCTCTAGGACGTGACACGACGCAGTTAAAGAGACGCGGTGTATTATAAAGGTTACACGGAGTCTGACAGTCCAACAAGTTTCGCATGAGATGATTAGCGAGTGTTGGTACGTCGTGTAGTTCTCATCGGTACGATCCCGGATAGCCCGGGCCTCCCCCCCGGAAGGGTTGAGGACCTGGATGGTTTCGCCCGGTGAGTCCAGGGATCAAGCTCCTAGCTGGTGTGCTACAATAAGTTGTGAACTATGAACGATCAATCCGACTTTCAGCTTCTATAAACGAATAAATCTGCGGTTCGAGGCGCGATGTGAAAAGACGGATTTGCGTGGAGACGTGCCAAGAAGCTCCATGGCAATCAGAAACTTCAAATTTGGCTCATAAGCTTTTTTTTTTTGTGTTGTTTTCTTTGGGAGCTTCGCACTAATGGCTGCTCAGTCTAGGTAAGTACTTTAAATCCATTAGGCAGTGTTTATCAGGAATCCAGCTGTTATACAGATGTGACATGCTGGACCATGGCTGGACTCGTTTCGTCAAGCTTCCCTAAAACCCTTTGAATAACAACCCGAGGCAGCCAGAAGATATTAATAGTGATATTAAACACCCGGGGTGTGTATATGTATCTATCTATCTATGTGTGTGTGTGCACGCGCGCGCGTGCTCGTGTGTGTGTGTACAGGTGTGAATCCCCTTATATTTATCTTCATCATATAGTAATACCACAAAATATATCCAAAGTTCATCACAGGCAAGAAGAAGAACCAGCTAGAAACACCCTGCTGGACATTTGTTGGATTGGTTCCTTTTGTGTCTATACAATATCTATATATCCATCAAATAATTTAATTGAATAATTAATTGATTGATTGATTGACCTTAAAACATGATCTCACCTTGTTTATCACGTATTTGCTTAATTATAGATTGTTGTAAAACATGCAGCAGTAAGAGACTGGGTTTAGGGACGGCCTTCGATTCAAGAGCCATATTGAGCAGAAAGATCTGGAGAACCAAACACTTGTTAATTTAGTTTGTTAGTGAGTTTATTAATATTATTACCGAGGGAAAGGACTATCAAGGGTCCAGATTATTGTCTCATTTCTGGTCTTTTTGGTGGTCGTCTGACGAACAACAATGTAAAGTTATCTGTTTTTTTTTGTTTGTTTAATGTTTTAAAAATATAAGTCTGGATCTCGATCCAAGACGTCGTGCTAAAGGGAATTGTGACAAAGTTAATCCGCCAGTATAAACGCTTAACAACAATATCATCGTTGATTGATTATTATATATAGCAAGCTCAGCTCTGAAATCCTTAAATCTGATTGGTCGGTTGACACCGGTCGATTTTCTATAGCAAGCTCTCCTCTGAAATCCTTGAATCTGATTGGTCGGTTGACACCGGTTCATTATTATATATTTTTTATAGCAAGCACTGCTTTGGAATTCTCTAATCTGATTGGTCGGTTGACACAAATTGATTTTCTATAGCAAGCTCTGCTCTGAAATCCTTGAATCTGATTGGTCGGTTGACACCGGTCGATTTTCTATAGCAAGCTCTCCTCTGAAATTCTCCAATCTGATTGATTTTTTTTTTTTAGCAAGCACTGCTTTGGAGTTCTCGAATGTGGTTGGTTGGATGAAACGATCGGTCTTCTAACACGCTCCAGATGCCTCGTGTAGTCTGGTGATGTTTATAACAAAAGATCGAAGGCTCAGTTCAACCCGGGCGAGTTGAAATGAATCGTTTAGGAGTGATCTTTTTGCCAGACGAGTTCGAATCCTTTCTGTAAACAAATGAGTTTAAAACGGCTCGCTCGTGTCGTCTCTGCTGGGGTTTTTTATGGCATTTAAGGCCGACCTCTTTTAAAATGCAAATGCAGTAAACAAATGCAGTGACGGACTCAAAACCGGAACACCAAGTGCTTATGTGCTGTCGTACCATCTAAGATTTGATCATCAATCAGGACAGGGATAGAATTCTGGAGTATCTGATTGGGAGAAAAAACTAAGACTTCCCCTGGAATTGACTAATACATGACTCCGACACGTTCGCCTGCAGCGTCTGCTCTAAACAATGTAGAACTGCTGCTATCAGTTATTTTAGTAATGGAGTTCCGAGTAATCGGATTAGAAGTATTTTTCTTTGATTGAAGCGCAGTACCAATTATACAAGAGAAAAATAAACCTGGACTCTTAAAATAAACAAGTCGTTTGTTCCCTTTTTAAAATTTTTAGATTTTTTTTGCTGAAATTGCAGTGTGTGAAAACTAAACCTATTTAGTGCATTTAATTGCCATAGTACATTAAAACACAAATATATACATGAAAATCATACAAATCAACTTCAGACGACTTCAGACTGACTGCAGCTCAGACTGTTGAAGTTAATGGTGTTGCTGCTCGACGGGTCACGACTGTTTCACCAACACGATATTAGGCAGGTGGTCATAATGTTATGTGACAGTGTTGTAATATGCAGCTGGTGAACTCAACCCACGTCTCACATGCTGCACCAGCGTTGGGCAACAACCAAAACACACGACTCGGCTTTTTTTTTCTTTCATTGTGTATCACTGATAAAGGGCAAAGAGTGAAATATATTATTTATTTTTCCCAGTCGTTCTAGTAATGCAGGCTCAGGAGTGTTGAAATTGCATTAGAGTGATATATTCCAGGATTTATTTCTATTTTTTTTTTTTTTTATAAATGTGTGTAATTTCACTCTTATGGTCCTTTTTATTATTATAATTCTATCCTTTTTTAATTCATTTTTATTGGGGACTTTTTTTCCTGTAAATGATACGCTGATTATTATTTAAGGAAAAAAACTATATTTCTGTGTGTGTGTGTGTGTGTGTGTGTGTGTGTGTGTGTGTGTGTGTGTGTAATAGAATGGTAGACTAGCTTACCTAGCTAAACTATGCTTACATGGTGGCTAAACTAGACAAACGAGCGACTACATGGTAGGTAAATGAGCTAAACTACTGGATAGACTGAAGCTTAATTAGCGAAACATGTGGCTACAGTTTACCGAAACTAAACACCTGATTGATTGATTTTTATGTAAATGTCCCCCTCAGGCAAGGAGTCTCCAGTTTCAGAGCTTTGTACCAGTTTTCCAGAGCCACTGTGTTTACTGTGGACACTTCAGGCGGCCATGTTGATTTAAAGTACTGCGAGTTATTTGTTTTGTTTTTCTAAGTCGGAGTTACGAGGTGTCGCGACGTCAAGTAACGACCTGTTTGTCATTTTTTTCAACCAAAAATTCGAAAAAAAAAAAAAAAGGTTAGACTTGCGTTTCCTCTTCTAGAAGTGCTGTTTTGTGTGTGTGTGTGTGTGTGTGTGTGTGTGTGTAAGAGGGAAATGTTTTGTTTGGCTGCTAAAAGCCACACTCGGCTGCAGCTCGACCTCTCTGTGACCTTGCGATTGGCTAATCTTTTATTCCTGAAAAAGGCCGAGGTGAGCGGACAAATGGTGCACCTGGACCGATCGAGTGGGGTGTTGGAGTGTGTGTGTGTGTGTGTGTGTGTGTGTGTGTGTGTGTGGGGTTTGGATTGGATTACATGCCCGGCTCAGGATTAACAACGAGCTTTTTTGAGCTTTTGCGTCGGAAAAACACGAGATCGTGTTCACACACACACACACACACACACACACACAAAACGAAGTATCCTGACTCATTTGGACCGGTCCGGTCCGGCCCGCTTGCATCACAGCACTCCTGATATCTCAGTCCTGATTGGTCAGATCGCAGTTTCTGATTTTCTAGAGCATGAGCTCCGTACATTATTGTTTCTATAGTAACCATGTGCACGTTACGTTCCATTCGTGGTTATACTGGGGATCAGGAGTATACTGGGGATCTCCACCGTCAGAGCACTGAAACACTACATGCTGTGACGTGACAATGCTACGTTTAAGGAAGGTAACTATAAATGAATAAAAATCAACATATGAATTAATTGTTGCTTTGGTGAAAGAGAACGCTATTTGGGAGGAACATTAATCGTGTGTGTGTGTGTGTGTGTGTGTGTGTGTGTGTGTGTGTGTGTGTGTGTGTGTGACAGAGAAAAAACGCACAAACAGTTTTTTTGACCCAGTTCTCTAGGATGTAAAATTAAATACTTATTTGTAATGTTTTACTGCTGTGCTTTGGCGCACACACACTCAGACATGCACACACACACACACACACACACACACTTAGTCATGGAATACACACTCCCTCCCTCCCTTCCTCCCTCCCACTGTGATGGAGACAGAATGTCCTGAACTTGAGTACGTTCTGCAGTCGCAGTAACTACGGCCAGTCTGTAATAGGATGTAGCTGAAACTTCCACAAACACCACAACATCCAGTGCAGCACGTCTTCAACGTCCAGCACGGCGTCTACGGCATCCAGATTGACGTCTTTGATGTCCGAAGTGACGTCTTCGACATCTGGCACACCATCTTCATGTTCCGTGAAGCATGTCGTCTTCGATCTTCCACTACAGCGTTTTTACTGTCCAGCATCAAATCTGAAGTGTCCAGCAAGATGTCTTAGTTCTGTATGAGGTCTTCTACATCCAGCATGAGGTTTTTGACATCCAGCACAGCGTCTTTGCCGATCAGAACACCATGTTCGAAGGTCCAACACGGTGTGTAATGATTTCATATCTTGGATTATTTCTCTGTGACACGTCCAGACCTGCATGTTTGTGTGAGTATCAGTGCAGGGAGACGTAAACGTGAACGTGACAGGGCGGAGACGACTTTATTCAGGAAGTAGCACTTAACACTAATCCTGGCTAACGCTAGTTACTTAATTAACCTACTTTAGCAACTTAAACTAGCGACTACATGGTAGCTAAACTAGCTTAAGCAGTTTGCATGAGGTTAAGGTGAGCGTGGGATCTCTGACCGCTGAAGGATTTGAGACCACAGAGAGAAACACGCAGCAGCCTGGCGAGATGTTCTTCACTACACCCGGAGTTACGGCCCTCCTGCCGCTCCACTGCAGCATCGAAGGGGGAGGGAAATAGAGAGATAGAAAGAAAGGGGGTGAGTGAGTGTAAATAAAGGAGAAGGAGTGTGAGGTCTCTCAGGGTGAAGGTGGAAAGCAGGGGTCACGTTCCAGACTTCTCCACGTGTTCCTCTGTGTGTGATTAACGAATGCTCCTTTCCGGGACTCGTCGCACATGATCCGGGACGGCTCTTCGGTTGCCATGGCAGCCCTGGCCGAGGTTGCCGACCAAGTGTTTTGTTTGAGGTTCAGCACCGTTCCATTTGTGAACAAAAGAATCACCATGCCAACGATATTTCAGTACGACATTTCACAATATCATTCATCATGGTATTGAAATTATAACGATATATCGCCCGAACCCCACAATCTGCATTTACCATAATATTAATATTATAATAGTATACTGCCCGACCTCACACTGTGCATTATTTACGATCTGAACGAGGTAACGATATATCGCTCGACTTCACACTCTGCATTTATCACGATATTGATATAGTAACGATATATCGCCCGATGCCACACTCTGATTTTAGTGCGATATTGATATCGCAACAGTTAATCGTCCAACTTCGCAACCTGCATTTACCACTATATTGATATTCTAGTAATAAATCAGCGGCCCTCACACTCTGCATTTATCACAATATCGATATCATAGCAATGTATTGCTACTCCACAATTTGCATTTGTCACGATATATCGATATGTAACGATATATCGCCCGACCCCACACCCTGCACACTCGTGAGCTTAAAACCAGAAAATTCTTCATCCCTGCAAATACTGCATACAGGATTTTTTTAATAGATTACCTATAAAGTTATAGATTCTGCGGTTTTGTTTAAACAGATCGGTGCTCCACATTTGGCCCAGTGCCAGCTGCAATAATTCAGTGCCAGATGTTGCATGTTGTGTTACTGCAGCCCCTGGAGGACCGTTTGCCTACATTAAACCTACCCTCTTCTCTCCACCCTGAAGCCCTGAGTTTGGGCAAATACGGGTGACAGATTGTCCAATAAAGCAGCAGAAATAAACACGATATGCTCGTCTTTTGTCTTTTAAACCTTCAGAAAAGCTTCTGGCTTTGAGATGCTCCTTATTCACTGGTTCCAGAGTTCTTTTACTCTCACTAGACTCTCGTCTCAGGGCTGTAGATTACAGAGCGACCTTGTCTGGATGACGTCACGCTGTGGAGATTTTAGCGGAAAGATTGCACTTGGCAGTCTGTGAAGCATGAGTAACTTCTTCACCGTTACGTCCAGTGACTCACGCTGACTCACCAAAAGGTCACGCAGCTAATATCAGCCTTTTCCTTTTGTCCTCCATCTCGCTGGACAAAACCAGCAAATGGTCGTTCTTGTCATGTACACCAGAGGTGAGGAGACGCGTCTTTTAGCATAAACGTGCGATGTTTGTTTTTCTGCTTCTGGATTTTATTAACGTTTAGTCATGAATTTGGGGTCCATCCAGTGGTAAACAAAGTGGTTTAGATTCAAGGAGATCGTTAATGGAATGGAGAGCAGTGCGTTAAGATCTGAATGAGATGCTTTGGATCACTTTTTGAAAATGCCATTTTCTGTTCTAATGAGTTTCACTCTTCTGGCAAGATGTTCCACTAGATTTTGTGGAGATTCATTCAGCCACAAGGGTGTTAGTAAAAGTCAGGTACTGATGTAGGTGAGATGTGGTGAGGAGAACTAGGGTGCAGTCAGCGTTCACATTCATCATGTTTAATAGGGTTTGAGTTCTACATCAGGAGATTTTCCACTCCAATCCATGGAAAGCAGATCTTGATGTTGCTGGCTGGACCAGGTTTCGGTTTCCTAGTTCAACTGAAGAGAAGAACAGTTTTGGTATGAACCACTTATGGCTGGAAAAGATGAGTGCTTTAATACTTTTTGGAGTACAGTGTATTTTCTGATTGGGCTGATTTGTAAGAAAATGTTGATCTTCTGCCAGGTTTCTCCTTCACCAGCTGGTTCATGTTTTTCGAAGCCGGTCTGAAGTCGGCCACTTAACGCTGTCCCTCCAGCACGTAGCGCACGGTCACGTTAACTTGCTTGTATCTCTGTTATGGTTGGCTTGTTTCATCATCAGGATTCGTAAGCAATATTCTGTTGTGCCATTCTTTCTCACTTCCTGTTGAGTCGAGGGCTTCAGAGAGTTTTTAGTTCACGCTTGATTCCGTTAACTCTGTTACAAATAGTCTGGATACGGCACACATAAAAAAATTAGAGCCTGACCGATTAATCAGTTTTGCCAGTACTATCGGTTGATTTCATTGGTTATCAACAAGCACGATTAAACATAGCTATCGGAAAAATCGGTCGACCTTTTAGCTTTATATGCATTACGTGTGAAAGATCTTGAAACCGAGTAAGTCTGTTGTCTCTCTTATCTTCCTGTGTTTGTTAATCTGTCTCACATTTCATCTTTTTTCTTTTTCTGTTGTCGGGGTGTACGTAGCGTCCGCGAAGAACTGGACATCCTGCGGAGGAAAGAATGGGAGCGGAGGAACCAGGAGGCCCTGCAGGAGAAGGAGCTTTACCAGGAGAGCGTGCCGCTCTTCGGGGAGCCTTACAAGGTGAACCTTCCTCCGTTATGGGGCTACTAACGAACTTGCTGCTAGTCAAGTGTAGACTCTAACGTTCTGGTTTTTTTTTTTTTTTTTTTTTTTTTTTAGCAAAGATGCTTAAATTAATAAAGCAGCATGGATACGACGGTTTGCTAGAGAACTTGCTGGGTTTTGGAGAAGTACGAATTGTATTTTGTTGAGAAGAATGCTTGGTTGTTTTTTTTAGATGTTAGCTAGATAACTTCCCGCCTGCAACCAAATGCTACACCCCCCCCCCCCTACCCCCAAAAAAAAGTGTATTTCATTCTGCTGTAGTCTCGTTTTTTGCCATTTGTTAACTAAGATGGTTGAATTGGAAGCTAATATTATACCAGGCGAATTATCTTTCTTGATTTGTGGTTAGAGGCTACAGAAGATTTTTGTTCCTACCCCGGGAAACTCACGCTTCTCCTTAGAGCTCAGTCGAGACTTTTGTGATCCAAAGTCCATAAATTATAGATGTTTGCTCAGAGGGAAACAAAGGACGTGTAGATCCAGATGTAGAATAGTTGCTGAACCAACTCTGTTCCTCCAGAGGTTTCTCCGGAGGTTCTACCAGAAGTATGTCCATTTCAGGATGCAGGTTAATTTGCTGTTAATTTAAAAAATCTCCAAGTCTGTCTGACATCTGTGGATGTGGATTGAGAAGCCCTGAGGGTTCCTCTGGTTGAGATTGAACGCGGACACGCAAAAAGCGAGGTTTTTTAATGAGGCCCCTTGGAGCCTCTCTGTCAGGGCTTCGGGACGAGATCGAGGATTGAATGACTGGCGGAGTTTCTCGAGAGAGAGAGAAAGAAAGAGGCAGATGCAGAAGGGATGTAAGGTGAGGGTGCTTTTTTTTTTTTTTTTTTTTTTTTTTCTCGTTAAAGTAGGATGCTGGACCGTCTGTCTTCTCTCCAACTCCCAAAAGACACCCATCTGCTCCCACAGCTCGTTATCTGGCTACGGCAGATAATTAGGCTCTTTGGAGAACAGGAGGCGGTGGGGAGGAAGAAAGGAGCAGTGTGGGAGAGATGAGATGGTGAAAGATGATGGCTTTTTTTTTTTCCTTTCCGTCTTATTTAGTGTCTGAGAGATACATTGGAGTGTATTAGCGAAAGTGGGGAAAGAAAATGAAATGGAGATGATCATCTGTGTCTTATGAGAAGTTCCTAAAAAAGAAAAGAAATTGAAGCACGGTGGCGGCAGTGTTGGATATATTCCAGACAATGTGTGATTTTAATGCTATATATGTGTTATTGCCTTAAAATGCATACGTTGGATTGGATCGGATTGGACGTTCCAAAGAGAAATAAAGTGTCTTATCTTGTACACTACACTGGAATTCTCAGAGAACTGGGTCTAGCCTGGTCCCTGGACCTCAACACTGGATCAAGGAGGGTTATAAGGCCTGTTTAAGGGTTTAACAATTGCAGTAGTATCTGGTCAACACATGGTCATAGGTTTAAATCCCCTTTTAAAATAAAAACCCGTACCCTTAATTGCTCAGCTGTACCCTGTCTGACGTCTTTGTACCTTTTTTCTGCAAACGAATAAATGAAGAACAAGAAGATGAAGTTTTTTCTAAACCGCCTAAGACCAGAAAACGGAAAAAAACTGAGCTGGTGCAAACCAAACACTGATCCATTCAAAAACCTGAGAAACAGTCAGCTGTGTTTATTCTTCCCTTCCCGTGCCGTCAGAGCAACCTGCCTTTTATACGTCGTTAGCGCACTCCAGCGTACTTCAGTGGCCTGTGGGCAACAGTTGCGTTTCCACTTTAAACCCTTCAAATCACTCAGCACGTGTCAGCCGTTCGGTATAAACGTTCATGCTACGTTAGCCGTCATTTCCATACCACGATTCACTTTACCGTATTCCTGCAACACGTCCGTACCAGAGGTTTTATTGCTACTTTGTGCTCTAAATCTTCAGCAGACATCCGGGCCTGTCGCTAAATTCTGAAAAAGACGTTTCAAGACACACAGTGTGAAGATGGTAGATAAGGATGTTCTGCTGAGATCTGATTGTTGAAAGTACAGGACGTTGTTAGCTGCGATAATCATAGCGTATAAACCCTCGAGGGTTTGAAACCTGGGAATATGATGTCCTTTTCTGTGAGTCCCCAAGTTGCACAAGCGAGGGCAGATTAGCTCGGTTCAATTTCGGTATAGTTGGGCGAAGTTAAGCGAAACTGCATTAAAATTGCTTGTTTATTATTATTATTATTCTTATAATTATTAACATTTCACACTGACACTGGTTATTTATCGACTGTTAAGTTTCACGTTTATTCCCAGTCGCACAGCTACGTTGCAGAAGCGTGGGAATTCTTTTGTGTTAACCAGAGTCTCGTTCACAAAGGTTTTCACGGTATTTACGCGAATACTCGAGTATATGTAATATTAGTGAAAGTAAATAAATATTTGACTTTTAAATATTTGTTTTTGCGTGTTGTTGACGTATACGTAAGTAGTATTGCAGGTTTTCCCGACAGAAGCGAGACGCTAACCTTCACACACTTGTAGTTGAGAACACTGATGAAGGTTTCATTCCTCTGTGTAGAAACTTGCACACAGAGGTTACGCTTACGCTGAACTTTTGTCTTTCTTTACCTAGAAAATCAATGGCGATGAACTCTCCAGCCGCATCCAGAGGATGCTCGGTAATTACGAGGACGGGAACAACTTGCAGTATGATGGGGCCACCAGGGATCGACCCCTTTCTTCATCATCATTATCGTCATCATACGGACATTCGGGGCTCCCCATGCACAAGGACAAAACGGATCCCTCATTCCAGAGTTCCGCGTCCTACGAAAGCACTAAACAAGTCCATTTGGGTCACGGCCCACCTCAGCCTTCGAAGAAGTTCCCTCTCCCGGGCAACTCCATCTCCATCCAGAGCAAAGAAATACCCGTCAAATCGCTCCAAGTGAAAACGGACTCCTGGTCTGACTTGAGGAACTACTCGACCTTACCAGCCATACTTCCGGACCTTTCACCACCCGCAGAACCTTTGTCCCCTTTACATTCCAGCGAGTCCAGTGATTTTGATCAGGACATGGATGAAGACAACCATGGCAAGCGGCACTCGCTTTCCCCTCAGTGCGAAAGGTCTTCCGGAAGGACTAATTTAGAGGAGACACAAAAGGAAACGTCCCACTTGGGCAGCGAGGCTCCGATTCCGGCTACCCAGACCTTCTCCCTTCCGCTTTCTTCCAAGCCCAACTTGGCCAACTCTAGGAAGCCCATGGCTTTGGTCCGACCCATGGATGGACCTGACCAGGTCACCAGCGAATCCCCGGATCTAAAACCCCCACGCAGCGACTATCACGAAAACTTGTCGGATCTGAAGAGCGTAGGAAAACCGAACCTTCCTCCGCTGAAGATCCCCTCACAGTCCGTGGAGGTGAGCATTTAGTTTTTTTTTGTTCTTTCCATCTGCTTTGTTTGAAATCTTTACTTTGGAGAGTTGTTACTGAATTATTGTGGCTTTCAGCTTCCCAAGAATGTAAAGTATGTGTGGAATGCAAGGTAGAGTTAGTCTCAAGTTACCTTACTACATTTCACGCTTGTCAGTTTGAAACTTCCTAAACGTATCCATAGTTGGATCATGTCTGAAGTCGGTAGTTATGGTTTGAAGTGGCCATTTGAGAAGACTCGAAGTCGCCGCGGGTTAATCAGATTTGTCTGCTACATACAAACATAATTAAATTACGACCCGGTTGTTCGTCCTCAGGACAGGAAAACGAAAGGGCAGGTCCTCGCGAGCATTTCCAAATTCACGCGCTGCCATACCGCCGGTTTTGTCGTGATATTGGGAACTGAGCGATTATCAGTTCTTAATTTGTATCGCAATATTTTTTTTTGCGATACTATTATTATTATTATTATTATTATTATTATTCAATTATATCCGTCTGGCTGGGATTTCTCCGAGCGTTCCACAGCACTTACAGAATGGTATTGATTTTCAAAAAGCTCAGAAGTCTGACTCCGGGGTCGTGACCTCTGAGCGCTAGTTGGTAACAGCGGCTCACGTGTCACCAGTCATATAATATAATTCTAAACAGAGAGAGAGTTTTCCGGCTGCTCCTGTTAATCCAGGTCAGAGAGACACACACACTCATACTTCGTTATCTCTCTCTCTTTCTCTCTGAGGTGTCACCGAGCTCTAGTTAAAGATCTCCAAGCTCCTGTAGCTCGGTGTTTACACTCTTCTAGATGCATCACTTCCTGTATCAGTGTCTTGTTTTCTCCTCAGCTGTATGACAGAAACATGACGTGATCTTCAGCAGGTTGCAGATGTTAAAGGGCTGCAGCTCATGTAGTCTTACTTTAATTGTCCTCAAAAGATGAAGAGCAGAACACAACAGATTCCCGGATCTCATAGGAAAAAAAAAAAAAAAAAACCCAGACGCGCGCACACACACACACACACACACACACACGAACGTGCACAAAAAGCTCATCTGGAGCATCAGGGATTTATTTTCCCAGCTGTAATGTTACGCCTCTCACTTGTCTCGCGCGTGTGTGTGTGTGTGTGTGTGTGTGTGTGTGTGTGTGTGTGTGTATACGAGTTTATTGGATCAGACTTTTTAAGCCCATGTCCATCTCAGCCAGGAGTCGTTTCTCAAACTAGTGAGATGTTTTTCAAAGTGAGACGTGTTTGCAGAAGCGCCTCAGCAAAAACCCTCAACCGGGTCTTTATAAGTTCAGACATCCAGCGTGAGTGTGTGTATGTGATGACGTGACGATTGTGTGAATAAACTTTGTGCTATATTTCATTGCAGCATCAAATACACGGGTGATGAATGAAAGAAAAAACGCACCTTTCGTGACCAATTTTACGTAATGCACCTTGTTTGTGCCTCGTAGTTTTCTGCATGATGTGCCTCGTCGTTTCTAGGTAATGTGCCTCGTTGTTTCCACGTTACGCACCTTGTTTGTGCCTTGTAGTTTCTGCATAACGTGCGTCGTAGTTTCTAGATAAACTGCCTCGTAGTTTCTGGATAATGTGCCTTGTAGTTTCTAGATAATGTGCCTTGTAGTTTCTAGATAATGTGCCTTGTAGTTTCTAGATATTGTGCCTCGTAGTTTCTAGGTAACGTGCCTCTTCGTTTCTACGTTACAGACCTTGTTTGTACCTTGTTGTTTCTGCGTACAAGCCTCGTAGTTTGTGTCACTCGCCTTTACGTTTCTACAAAACTCGGCTTATTTGTGTGCATAACGAAATATTGAAATATTGATTTCTATGTTGTTTCTGCATCTTCAGGCTCTTTACGTTGTCTCTGTAACAGAAAGTTTAAAAAGTAAGAGCAGAAATAATGGATTTTTTTAAGTCATTAAATAATATAACTATAAAAGGATAAAAATAAATGGTTATTTGTATTAAACAATAAAAACATTGCAATCGTTGGCGACTGATTTGTATGTAAGAGGAATGAAGCATTTATTCGACGTCGTGTTGCATCGAATTCATTGCAACTTTCCTTTCGTAGTTTCCTAGTAGATAATTTCCCTACTGCCATTTCGCCCCGAAATCGACAGCGTTCTGCCGCAGGCGTGGTGGAGGTTAAAGATCTCGCGTAGGTTTAGGATTTATATGTTTTTGATTTGTGTTTTGTGAAGAAACTGCGTCTCTTGTGTTGAAGTTTGCAGTGAGCAGATCTTAGCCAGAGCTTTCGCTTCCAGAGAAATGTAACGATCGCTTAAAAAAAAGGTTAAATATAACTTTCAGTATAAGCAAATAAGCAAGTAGTGTGTGTGTGTGTGTGTGTGTGTGTTTGTTTAAGAAGTGTAGAATGGTATAATTGAGCAATAGCTGGCGGTGTTGGTGCACACAGGCAGGGTGTGTCTGTATAAAGCCTGGCTCGTGTCCAGAGAGAAAATAATGAGAACCTGCTCATGAAGATGGGTCACGACATGCTGGAGGCTGAGTCATCGGCGCTGGAGTGTGTGTTTCACAAGCTGGAGTGTGTGTGTGTGTGTGTGTGTGTGTGTGTGTGTGTGTGTGTGTGTGTGTGTGTGTGTGTGTGTGTGTGTGTGTGTGTGTGTGTGTTTCAGGAGCTGGAGTGTGTGTGTGTGTGTGTGTGTGTGTGTGTGTGTGTGTGTGTGTGTGTGTGTGTGTGTGTGTGTGTGTGTGTGTGTGTGTTTCAGGAGCTAGAGTGTGTGTGTGTGTTTCAGGAGCTAGAGTGTGTGTGTGTGTTTCAGGAGCTAGAGTGTGTGTGTGTGTTTCAGGAGCTAGAGTGTGTGTGTGTGTTTCAGAAGCTGGAATGTGTTGGCGTGGGTTTCTGAAGTTTTTTGTGTTCCAGGAGCAGGAGTGTGTGTGTGTGTGTGTGTGTGTGTGTGTGTGTGTGTGTGTGTGTGTGTGTGTGTGTGTGTGTGTGTGTGTGTGTGTGTGTGTGTGTGTGTGTGTGTGTGTGTGTGTGTGTGTGTGTGTGTGTGTTTTCCGGGAGCAGGATTGTGTGTGTTTCAAAAGCTCAGTCTACTCTACTCTGTGTTCAAGAAAAATAACCCTGTCACAAAGCAGCAAGATGTTTCCATTCAGAGCTTTTTTCCACATTAAAGATTTGCACCAAAAAAAAAAAAAAAAGAAACCATTGCTACAGAAAGGGGCGGTCCTTACTGAACATCTGAACATTCTCGTTCCTGATAGGACATCGTAAAAACTTCCTTGTAAAATTTTTTTAAAAATTTGCCCAACGGCAAATAATTCCCTCACTTTAACTTTAAAGATGGGGTTTTATAGTCAACTATAACTTTTTACTATTAAAAATGAAAACCAGTTCTGACTAGTGTTAAACTCTCAGATTTGTTTCATGGTTTTTTTTTGTTGTTTTTTTTTTAAATCAAAGCCACGATTTCAGCCACAGCTGTCTGAAGGAATTCTCCGTGTCTATGTTGGAACAGTTGACCTCTTACAAGCTCCACCAATTCTACCTCATATTAAGGCTTTGAGAGAAATTATTATCAATGAATATTTTTATAATATTCCCAGAGGCTCAGGTGAGCTGAGGTGAGATAAAGTCATCTAGTAGTGTTCCCTCGTTCCCAGCAGTGACAGATGGATAGATAAACCCTCCCTTATCCGAGGTTTGCATCATAAAAACGACAAGTCAACACTCGTATCAGTCTCTTGTGGCTGATGCTTCTGTTTCTTCTTTTTGAATCTTTTGGTTAAATTTGGTTGAATCTTGAATTCATCCTCAGCGTAGTGCCTGAATGAATCTCCACAAATCTCCACAAAATCTAGTGGAACATCTGCCCAGAAGAGTGGGCAGATTGATGTATTAATAAACGACACATCATTACATTTAACATTTAAAAATATAGTAGCTATAAATGCTCATTCCCTAATCTTACTTTTAATTCTCTTGATGTTTGTGAGATAAATAAAAGCACACCGGTTTTACGTGAAAAAAAAAGAAGCTTTTTTGACGCTGGAGACATCTATATATATAATTAGGTATATTTAATCTATTCAGAAAGCATCGTTATAATACAGTTCTCATTAACGTTAAAAATGTCTCGTTCGAACCTCCGCGTTCGCTGTTATAAAAAAAAATATCAAAGCTTTTGTGATTTGTGAATTTAAGATCGATATAGAGCTTCGTTTAAATATCTAATGTATATGGAAATGACCTGGAAGTAATCGGAAAGATGGAGCCTCCGTATTTTGGCGCAGGATTTGTATTTTGTTGTTAAGGTTAAAAAAAAAAAAAAAAAAAGAAACTGCAGTCACGCACTGGAAAGTAGGTCACTTGCACAGGAAGCGCCTGGTGACCTCCTGCTGCCGTGTGCTCGCTTGAGTTCGAGGCATTAAAGGAAACTGCATTGTTTATAGCAACACGTCTAGAGGGTTAGGAACTCGGTGTACTGATAGAGACGCAGATGATGAGATGATAACGGTAGAAAATAAACACTCAGCTGAAATGGAATGAAACTTTTGGTAGAGTGCAGGGAGCCCAAAACAAATCCAGGAACCAATGAGGGTTACAGCACATGTGCAGCATTTATGTGCTTATTATTTATTTATTACATTTTTATTTTTATATTTTTTATTTTGATGTTAATTTAAAAAAAAAATGGAGGTGACACTTCTTTTTGCTTTAACTAGTTTTTGACTTTTAACTTACAAATATTCATAAACATTTTTGTGAGGACCAAAAAGTCCTCAAAATATGATTGTCAAATGTCCTCACAGTCACACTGTCCTTACAAAGTGTGTGTGTGTGTGTGTGTGTGTGTGTGTGTGTGTGTGTGTGTGTGTGTGTGTGTGTGTGTGTGTGTGTGTGTGTGTGTGAGAGAGTCAGTGGTAAGGTATGTGACCTTCCCTGACGCTTTCTTTATGCAACACACTCTTTTTGACCACCTGTGTGTGTGTGTTTACATGTATGTACTCCTTTATATTCAAAATGTCCTCACAAAGATAGTTTGAGTGTCAAGTGTCCTCGTAAACCTCAGGTCCTCATAGACATAGTGTTTTTTTTGTCATGCAGATTGAATGTGAGGGGGTTGTTTCGTGTTTGAGGTTGGATTAGTTGTATTTTTACAAAGATTGTTTCATTTTTGACAAAATCGCAGCTTAAATTTACAAACTAAAATAAGCAAAAGGTTTTTGTTTTGGTGAAGATTGTGGTTATTTATTTGTGTGTGTATGTGGTGAAGATTATGGTTATTTGTGTGTGTGTGTGTGTGTGTGTGTGTGTGTGTGTGTGTGTGTGTATTTCACTCTCCTTACTGTGTACTAATTAAACAATTATCCCAACTGATTTACAAACTAAATAAAATATTGTGGGAGGGGTGTTTTGTGTGTGTGTGTGTGTGTGTGTGTGTGTGTGTGTGTGTGTGTGTGTGTGTGTGTGTGTTAATTAAAGTCTCTGCAATTATAATTATTATATATAATTTGTTGCGTATAAACCACGCCCAGTGTAACTGTTAGATAGAAAAATATTTATATACATGTTAACACCGACTGTTAACTAATGAGGCCAGATAATTTATACTATAACGTGTATTGGTGTCTATTGCGTGTCCCTGTAGTGTATCCTGGTCGCTCGTTGTCTTCAAATCGCAGGTTGTCGGGGGGGTTGGGGGGTACACATGATGTCACATGGTGTCACCAGAGTGTGTGGGTTTCCGTAAAGTGTTTTCACCGCAGATCTCCGAGTCAACTCGAATGCTCAGAATATCCCAGGATGGTGTGAAGTCCTTTAGAAAGGAGAGGTGACATTCCTCAGGCTTTTCAGCAGCAGGAGCTTAAACACCACAGAACGAAACGTGCAGCTCACTCCTCCCGCCTGCGACGGCGCTAATGTGCATGTGATTCTTTAACTGTGTAATAACCCGCCTGCGCTTGTGTGTATTTAAATGTAGTCGACTGTAAAGGTTTGAATGTTTCAGATATGTAAATGATCAAAACAAGTCGAATTAGATTAGGAAGTGATGCGGTTTGTATACACACACTTCCTCTATGGGAACCTTTTATTGCAATGCAAAAATGTGAACATGTGACTTGTGTCTGCATTAGTTGAATGTTTGTGTGTTTGACTGTGTGTATGAGGAAGTGTATGTGAGTATGTGCTGCTCTTGCTTTCTGATTTTGTGTGTGTGTGTTGCTCTTGCTTTCTGTGTGTGTGTGTGTGTGCATGTGTATGTGTGAGAGTATGTCTTTTTTGTTGCTTTGTGTGTGTGTGTACCTTTCTGTGTGACTGAGTGTCTTGTTCTTTGATTGTGTGTGTGTGTGTGTGTGTGTGTGTGTGTGTGTGAAGTGAACCTAAATGTCATATGGCTCAAGTGGTTCAGTTGCCTTTGACACACACATGCTCATAGATGGCTATCACACACACACACACACACACACACACACACACACACACACACACAAACTTAGTGTCTCTGTCTTTCCCCTCCTCCTTCTTCCTCTCATTTTTTCTGGTCATGTTTCTCATTGTAACGTCTCTCTTTCTTTTGCAGATGCTGTCAAATGAGGTTCAGCGTGTGGAGGAGATTCTCAGAGTGAGTACAGAACACACATTTATTTTCCTCTCTCTCTCTCTCTTTCTCTTTCTGTTAATCTCTCCTTTCGTCTCACTTCACTTCATCCTGGGTCACTGGGAAGTTTTATGAAGTTGAGTGGAAAGTTTGTTCCTAGAAATCGTGTGTGTGTGTGTGTGTGTGTGTGTGTGTGTGTGTGTGTATGAAAAGTGTATCTGGTCTCCTTTTTGTTAATGTTTTCAAATTTGTATGAAATTCTGTAACTGTTTGATTGAGTCCCTGTGAGAGACGAGACGTCCTGCGAGCAAGACACAAGCTTTTGTTCACCATCGTTCTGTTCTAATTCCTCCTGTGTGCGCTCTCTCTCTTTCTTTCTCCCCCCTCGCACACTTTCTTTTTGTCCCTCACTCTTTTTTTTACTTCCCCTCTGTTTCAATTTCTTCCTTCTTCTCTCTCTCTCTTTTTCTCTCTCTCTCTCTCTCTCTCACAGGAAATGACCCATTCGTGGCCTCCGTTGTTAACGGCCATTCAGACACCGAGTACAGCAGAATCATCCAAGTTCTCCTTTCCTAACAAGGTGATCTCTCTCTCTTATACACACACACACACACACACACACACACACACACACACACACACACATATATGAATGTTTGTCTGTTATGTAGGGTGTGTTGTAAAGGTGTAAAACTTATCTTGTTTCTGCAGGACTCCAGTGTTCATCGTGAATACCAGCAGCCTCAAAGTGAGTGAAAAGTGTGTGTGTGTGTGTGTGTGTGTGTGTGTGTGTGTGTGTGTGTGTGTGTGTGTGTGTGTGTGTGTGTGTGTGTGTGTGTGTGTGTGTGTGTGTGTGTGTGTGTGTGTGTGTGTGTGTGTGTAGTTTTATGAACGTGGGCATGTATTTATATGTTTGAGTGTGTGAGACACGTAGTTTGGTGCTGGGGGCGTGTCTTGCAGTTTGTTGCTGGAGGAATGGCTTACAGTTGGTTTGATGGGAGGCGTGGCTTATTTTGTTTGGTGGGAGGCGTGGCTTACAGTTGGTTTGTGGAAGTTGATGAGAATATAGTTCCAGATTCAGTTCCACATGTATTTACTCCTTTCTCCCTCAGAGCACAGTGAGTCACCACCAAAAGCTCCACCATCGCCTGCACACCAGCGTCCACTGTGAGTATCCGTGACCTTCTAACGTTTCATGTTGTAGTAGTACACCTTCAGTACCATGAGCATTGAAAAAAGACCAGTTCCATCCGATTGTCTGATATCGCAGCGTGTGCGACAATGACGGCACGGTATTGGCGCCCCCTGGTGGGGTGGAGTCTGGGAGCTCCAGCGACTCGGAAAGCAGCTCAGAGTCTGAATCCGACAGCGAGAGCAATGACAGCAGCGCAGACGAGACGGCACCTGCTCCTAGGAGCAACACACCACCAGCGAAGGTGCGCACACACTCGCACGTTTACAGTGTTCACATCTACAAAAATTCAGCACTTAAATCTATGCACATTCAGACTGTCTGTTCTGTCCTGGATAATCAGACTGTTGCACATTGGCGTTTTGTTTTGTTTGTTTTTTTTTTTTTATCAGGTCTGAACATGTTTGATTATGAAACTCACTGTAACATGAAGAAGTTTTAACTCAAATAGCAAAAAACGCCGTGAGAAACAGCCAAAGGGGAAACCCGAGAGAAAATCAGATAGACCTTCTGTCGCGCGCAGCAGATCTCTGAATCCGGTTTATTGTTCCTCTGTTTGTTTGGTAGAATCAGGGTCAGACCCACTCGGATGTAGGAATTGAATACTGCTGCAGAGCACGTCGTGTGGGGTAGTGATGGTGATACGAGGCACGTCAAGTCGTGATACAAGAGCTGAAATAAAAAAAGACTTTATATTCTTAAAAAATAAATAAAATATATATATATATATTCTTTTACTGTGAGCAACTACAACCAAACAATTTCCTGTCATCTGGTTTTGTCATTTAATAATACACATGTTGCATTATAGAACCACTTGACTTTTTGTTCCATGAGACTTTTCTATATTTCTGCCATAATACAACCTCAATGTAGACCAAGAGAACGTAATTAAATAACTGAGACCAAAATATTTTACTTATTACCGTATTTTCCGGACTATATTTTCCGCTACTTTTTTCCCACTCTTTGAACCTCGCGGTTTAAACAATGAAGTGGCTAATATATACATTTTTACTGGGTTTTTCCCAATTTCACAAACTTCAAGCCAAAAAACTGAGCCCCAAAACATTAGACCAATGAAATTGCAGAACGGGTTCAGGTGAACCAATAAAACTCTTTATATTAAATCAGATGCGCTCCCACTGAATCGGGCCGCAGCACATCATAAATATGGATGATGTTCCTCTGAGGTTTGACCTGCCGCTCACTCGGACTGTCTACAGGAAATGTGAATCATTCGTCACGCTGAAAACAACCGGGCATGAAAACACACTTCACCTGTGTTCTGAGCTGCACGGCATCGGGAGAAAAGCTTCACCGATAGTGATTTTTAAACGCACGACGATGCCAAAAGATAAACTCCCGAGAGAAATAGTTGTGAAAGGAAGGAGGAAGACAGTGAACAATGACTTTCTTGGTAGGCTACTGTTTAGATACAAGCCGTGTAACAGGGACTGCCTTTCCTTAAAGCCTGTGTAAAGTTCATTAGTTTCAGTGTAGAAACCTGCGGCTTATAGACAGGTGCGGCTTATAGACAGGTGCGGCTTATAGACAGGTGCGGCTTATAGACAGGTGCGGCTTATAGACAGGTGCGGCTTATAGACAGGTGCGGCGTATTTATGTTCAAGATAAAAATCTTTGTAAAATTCAGTTCGTGCAACTTATATTTGGGTGCGCTTAATAGTCCGGAAATTACGGTAGTTTATTATTTAAGAAATACATGTTCTAGTCATTACATATGACCTGGCAAAAGTGTGTCTGCCTTCAGTATCATTTTATATTAAAACTTAGTGCTTTCATTTGACATGTTTTAACATTGATTCTTTTAATGCTGGTTTATATTTATGCACAAATTCCGAAGGGTTCGCAAACTTTCAAGCACCCGCTCTTTTATACCTTTATCCGTATCTGTAATTAGAGTTTCGTTAAGTATTGTGACAGTTCATTAATATCCATTTAATATGTATGAATATTTGTATTAAGTATTGTATCGCTGCTGGCAGTAGTTCTGTAGTGTCAGTTATGAGTCATGGTTGCGGGATCTTGAAGAAGTTCAGGTGAAATCAGTAATCGATCAGCGTTTTAAATTAAAGATGATGTCCAGGGAGTGAAAAACTTACAGGTTTTAGAATTTTAGTCTCCAGGACAGGAAGCGCTGTGAAGCTTTGATTATCTTCATGAATTCTCGTCGACCCCGTATCCAAAGAAAAACATATTTTGGATTGTTGAATCCGCCTACAATAGGAAGTAGCTGCCTGGTTTTGGTGGTTGCACACCAACCTGCCCACATCCTATCCTGCCACTGAGAACAGACTGTCCAGGTCACTGGAGGTCAGCAGAAAGTGACAAATACTGCATTCTTCCATTTATATGGCAAAAAAAAAATCTCGGGGGGGGGGGGGAGTAGTCTGTGGGTTTTATTTTGGCAACAACGAACACGTTGGATATTGGTCGAAGATGCTCAGGGTCAGCTTATGACCTATATTTATTCATTTTGATTGCTCAGGTCGAGAATACAGTATGAGCATTTGTCCTGAAGAACAGCAGAAAGCATATAGTTACAGCTTTAAAACTAAACGCTACAAAACACGGATCTAAAGCCAGTGTGCGATTTCAGCCACGATTTGATCGTCTGAGACAAATTTATAAAATTCCAATAATTCTAGGTTAAAGATCTGGAGTTTTTGATGCTGGTTTGTTCACCGTCAGCCGATTAATATCAGTTTCGATTGTTTTGTTCCTCCGATGAAATTCTGGCAGTGTCAAAAGAACGCTGAATAGGAAGTGATGAGAATCTGATGAGAAAAAAATTGAGGAATGAGTGTGAATTTTATTTATTTGTTTTAGGTTTTATACATTAAATTGTGATGTCCAGTATGTTTCATGTGTTCCATTTTCTGTTCATGTACATGTGTGTGTTATATCTGTGTGTGTGTGTGTGTGTGTGTGTGTGTGTGTGTGTGTGTGTGTGTGTGTGTGTGTGTCCATCCCAGGCTGAAGGGCTGAAAGACATCAACTGGCAGTTAATCAGTTGGATAAAGGAGAGCCAGCAGAGCCTGAACCCTCAGAACCACGTTAATGTTTCATCGAAACCCAACCCCAAACCCACGACGGGCACCAAATCTCAATCGTATCCTCACGCCGAGGAGGATTCCAAACCCAAAACTAGGAAACACTTCACCTCACGTACTCCCGTCTCTCAGCCCGAGTTCGGCGACGCCAATTTCGAGGCCAAACCCGCCCCTGTGACGCAACACGGCAACCACAAACCTGCTTCCAGCACCAACCCAGAGGCAGGAACCCGAAAAACTGTGGGTGAGAACCACCTGAGCAAGAGCGCCAAAGCCCCGAGCAGCCTGCACGTCGAAAGCGTCGAGGTGACGCCACGCAACAAAGACGCCACGTTCACGGAAAGGCCGAAGGTCAAGACAAAAACTATCCAGGAGAAGAAATCCGTGAACCGGAAATCAGCCAAGCGGTCGTCTTCAGACAAAAAGGACGCAAAAGAAGCGGCACACAAGATCGCCCCTGTCGCCGTGGAGGACAAAAAGGAGGCGGAGTCATTGTCCCCGCCTCGCAAAAACAACGCAAGTGCAAATAACACGCCCTCCAAGAGCTCCAAAAAGAGTCGTCCTCACTCACCGACGACGTCTGCGGGCAGGAAGTCCAAATCCACGGCTTCCAGATCGACTGTGGACGTTCCTCTCACACTGGTGGTGAAGATTCAGCTCACGCATCTGTCCAGAGTTCCCCAAATTCCCAAAGCTACAAAGATGGGGACCAGCATTCTTGAGGAGAACCCTGTAAAGAAACCAAGCCAGGAGAAAGAACCTGGTAAAGCGGGCAAGAAGAGACCTGTGAGTTTTTCTTTACGGATGATTATTTTGGGGATGTTAGAGGTTGTAAACTCTGATCGCTGAAAGCGTTGTGTTTAGTCAGTTCTGCTAACAGATGGTTTAACTGTACGAAAAGAGATTTGTGAAGTTAAAATGTTCCTCTGCTGCAGTCGAACAGACGCCAAATAATTTCCTGTAATAAAAGAATATAACCAGCCTCTAATAGATCACCAAGTATGAGCAGGAACCATGCAGTGGATTCAGAAGATTATAAAATCCTGTAGTGTGGAAGGAAGGAAGGAAGGAAGGAAGGGAGGAAGGGAGGAAGAGAGGAAGGGAGGGAGGGAGGAAGGAAGGAAGGAAGGAAGGAAGACAGACAGACAGACAGACAGACAGACAGACAGACAGACAGACAGACAGACAGACAGACAGACAGACAGACACACTCCTCTTTTATTCATGATCCATATTGATTTTTTTTTTTTGCTTGTTTTCTATTTTTTGTTTTGTGGGGGTGGATGAATAGCTTTATGGGTAGATAGATAGACAGATTGAATGATCGATGGATGGATGGTTGGACATATAACCAAAGCCATTAATAAATGCTGTGGGATGGATGGATGGATAAATTAATATTAATAACCATAATCAAAACCATAGATAAAGAAATGGAGAGAGATATTGTGAGATGGATGGATGGATGGATGAATGGATCGATGGATAACCAAAGCCATAGATAGAAACCTTGCAGGATGGATGGATGGATGGATGAATAGGTAATTTAGTGGATGGGTGAATAAATGCTGTGCTAAAAATTGTGTGTGTGTGTGTGTGTGTGTGTGTGTGTGTGTGTGTGTGTGTGTGTGTGTGTGTGTGTGTACACGTGAGGGTGGGTTGGGGGTTGTGGCAGGGGGTCACACATGCTTACGATGAGAGATGTGTGAAGTTTTTCCCAAGTGCGTCATTTCACCTACATGATGTTCTTGTGAGGAAAGACTGAAGAGTTAGTTGGAACTGTGTGTGTGTGTGTGCGCGTGTGTGTGGGGAAAGATATTGTGTAAGTTCGTGTAAAGCAGATGACATCTGCCTGTAATATGCACACGCGCACACACGTACACGCGCACACACACACACACACACACACACACACACACACACACACACACACACACACACACACACACACACAGAGTCTCTTATGGACTCATTGACATTCCTAACTTTATTTATCGGCACGTGTTTATTTGGGGTCGTTGTTTTATGTCTCATCTGAATAAATAACTGTAGAAATATGAGCTTGATTAGGGTCATAATGTATGCTCAAAAGTTTGTGCACCTCCTGAGAATCACGTCCATACTTTCTTGTTGAACATCTAAATTTACTCTTCTGGGAAGAACTTCCACCAGACTTTGAGGACGTGGCGTGGCTTTGGAGTGGATTTGAGGAGGTCGGGTTGAGCATCGTCATGCTGGAACAGAGTTTGGGTCTCTCAGAACTTTGGGAAATTGTGAAGCTGCAGCGTACAGAGATGTTCTATAGGGTTGTGTGCTTCGGGTGTACAGGTGTGAAGGTCGGGGTTGCACATACTTTCAAGCATTATAGTGTGAAGTTTTGTTAGTTTGTTAGCAATATATCGAGTAGATGTTTCGTGATATTATATTATGGTCGCATCGCTCAGCCCTGTGTGTTGTTATGGTGACCTGGATTTGAAGATGACAGATTTGTGTGTGTGTGTGTGTGTGTGTGTGTGTGATTTTTACTCAGGCTGGTCACAGTGAGCTCTCCGTACCAAAAAAGAAGCCAAAACTGCAGAAGGACAAAGAGGGAAAAACATCGTCTTTATCTCAGCACAACTCCGGCAAAATAGAGTGAGAAGCGTGCACACACACACACACACACACACACACACACACACACACACACACACACACACACACACACACACACACACAGAGTACATGACAAAGTAGGTGCTAATGTGGCTATTAATAAACCCTGCTGATGCCGAGTGATCAGCTTTACGCCACTGACGTCAGCGAGGTGATTTATTCTCCTGGACCTCGTGAGGACACTAGGGGTGTAACGTCCACGTATCCGATGTAATTTTTCACACGTTTTGCGTGACAAACATGGTTCAAATCTGAGTTTCCTTTAGGAACATATTAAGTGGCGGACCGCAAGTTTGAGCGCGTTTTTATGATTGATTATTATTATTATTATTAAACTTGAAAACATGCACAACAACGGCAGGGTATAAAAAATAAACGAGAGTTAGCGCAGTGTCACTGTGGCGACTCGCTCCCTACCGGAAATACCATTTGTAGTGCGCACGCATAAAAACACTAAAGAATCCAGAGCACTAGCATTAGCCGCTAACCAGGAAGTGGCTAACAGCTAACGTTAGCGCTATGGATTTTTTTGCGTTTTATATCCAGCTTCAAGGATTTCTCTTAAAAAGAGAAAAATCTGACAATTCTGCATGTCGAGGGAGAGAATGAATGAAGGATGGAAGGAATGAAAACATTAGTTAAAGGCTGCTGAAATGAGTAGAACAGTTACGCAGATCATATCGGTAGAAAATTAAATATTAAACACACACACACACACACACACACACACACACACACACACACACACACACACACACGTCTGCGTTACTCAAAAGTGGTCTAACAAATGTAAACTATTTATTTAATTTTATTTAATTAATTGAATTAAAATTTGCTAATTTAATTGGTTGCTTAATTTATTCAATATAATAAAAAATATATAATATAATATAATTTTTATAAAATATTAAAGAATATTATTTTATATATTATTTAAAACCAAGCAGACATTTTATTATGGTTAGATGGATGGACAGACGGATATATAAACGGATGGACAGACGGACAGACAGTCGGACAGACAGACGGATATATAAACGGATGGACAGACGGACAGACAGACGGATATATAAACAGATAGTTGGATGGATGGATAAATAACTGGATCGATTCTGTGAAATTTTATTGCTAATTATTTTACTGAACGGCTGTAAGGTTTTATTTTTTATTTGTATTTTTTTATAAATAACCCGCGTGTGCGTGTAAGTGAGACAGTTACAGCTCAAACCTTCTCATATCTCCATATGTAACTGAATGGAAAGTCCCTGATGTTCCATCTGTAAGGAAACTCCTCATGCTGTGTTCTGACCATCTTCTCATCCTCCTTCCTCACAGAGCATCGAAGAGCCGCCATAGCGAGACGGACAGAAAGAGCAGCAAGAAGCTCCACACTCCTGCTCCTGCGTTTGCTCCTGCTTCTGCTCCTGCTTCTGCTCCTGCTTCAGCTTCAGCTTCGGCTCCGCTTCCTGCGGCAGCTTTTCAGCCCCCGGGACACAAACGCCACTCTGGAGAGATGGAGGAGAACAGCAGCTCAGCCAGCAAGCACAAGAAGAAGAGCTCGAGTAGAGACGAACATGGCAAGACTGAGAAGGTACCAAACCAGACGGAGACCAGACGCTTTCCAGATCGGGGGCTGCTTTTAAGACAGTTAAAAAAAAAAGAAAAAAAAAGAAAAGAGAGAGAAAATAAGATACAATTTTTAATCTTATAAGTTCAACCTTATAGGTCTTGTGTGTATTTCACATCAGAGTAAAGAACAAAAGTAAATTAATTAAATATAATTATAAATAATTCAAACGTAGACATTTTTTTATTTTTTGCTGTAATTATTATTTTTCTTCTTATGGGATTCCCTCCAATCACAGCAAAATATAGACATTATAAAGGTAAATAAAGAAAAATTTAAAATAACATATATAATAAATACAAATAAAATTTAATTAATGTAAAAAAAAAAATTTATGGTTTTAAAAAAGTGCTATGGTGTGTTTTTTTTTTTTTTTTTTTTTTTTTTTTTTAAAGAATTTGGTGTTATTAAAAATTTTTTTACATTTATGTATTGTTTTTTTTGCCTATGCATTCTCTTACAAAAGCGAAATATACACAAATAAAAGAATAAAGAATGAGTTAAGAATATATAAAACATGACAAAATCAAATCTGGAAATTAATGAAAAAAAAAAAAAAAAAAAAAAAAAGCAATATATATTTTTTATTATAAATTGTGTTTAGATTTTAATGTATTTTTCATATATTCGTAATATTTAATAAAAGTGTTATTTAGATTATATATACACTCACCGGCCACTTTATTAGGTACACCTTACTAGTACCGGGTTGGACCCCCTTTAGCCTTCAGAACTGCTTTAATCCTTCGTGGCATAGATTCAACAAGGTACTGGAAACATTCCTCAGAGATTTTGGTCCATATTGACATGACAGCATCACGCAGTTGCTGCAGATTTGTCGGCTGCACATTCATGATGTGAATCTCCCGTTCCACCAGATCTCAAAGGTGCTCTATTGGATTGAGATCTGGTGACTGTGGAGGCCATTTGAGTGCAGTGAACTTATTGTCATGTTCAAGAAACCAGTCTGAGATGATTTGCGCTTTATGACATGGGGCGTGATCCTGCTGGAAGTAGCTATCAGAAGATGGGTACACTGTGGTCATGAAGGGATGGACATGGTCAGCAACAATACTCAGGTAGGCTGTGGCGTTGACACGATGCTCAATTGGTACTAATGGGCCCAAAGTGTGCCAAAAAAATATCCCCCACACCATAACAACACCACCACCAGCCTGAACCGCTGATACAAGGCAGGATAGATTCATGCTTTCATGTTGTTGACGCCAAATTCTGACCCTACGATCCGAATGTCGCAGCAGAAATCGAGACTCATCAGACCAGGCAACGTTTTTCCAATCTTCTATTGTCCAATTTTGGTGAGCCTGTGCGAATTGTAGCCTCAGTTTCCTGTTCTTAGCTGTCAGGAGTGGCCCCCGGTGTGGTCTTCCGCTGCTGTAGCCCATTCGCCTCAAGGTTGTGTGTTCAGAGATGCCCTTCTGCATACCTCGGTTGTAACGAGTGGTTATTTGAGTTACTGTTGCCTTTCTATCAGCTCGAACCAGTCTGGCCATTCTCCTCTGACCTCTGGCTTCAACAAGGCATTTGCGCCCACAGAACTGCCTCACTGTATATTTTCTCTTTTTCAGACCATTCTCTGTAAACCATAGAGATGGTTGTGCGTGAAAATCCCAGTAGATCAGCAGTTTCTGAAATACTCAGACCAGCCTGTCTGGCACCAACAACCATGTCACGTTCAAAGTCACTTAAATCACCTTTCTTTCCCATTCTGACGCTCGGTTTGAACTGCAGCAGATCGTCTTGACCATGTCTACATGCCTAAATGCATTGAGTTGCTGCCATGTGATTGGCTGATTAGAAATCTGCGTTAACGAACAGTTGGACAGGTGTACCTAATAAAGTGGCCTGTGTGTGTGTGTATATATATATACACACACACACAAAAGACTTTCATGCATTTTAATGGGGCTCTAAATGTGCAAATGGTTTAATTCATTTGTCGATAAATTTTTTCTTTTTGGTTATTTCTGTATTTTTTATGAGATTTTTTTTCTCTCTGAAACAGAAAACACAGAAGAGCATCTCCTCGGCCCCGACCCCGAACCCTCCCACGTCCTGTGGAGCCTCGGCGTCACTCAGACCTCTGCTCAAATTCGATGAAAAGTACGAATCAATCCAGACGTTTGTGATTTCGGATCCTAAATGTTTTGCTTTGGTTAAATCCAGGACGTTCCGCTCTGTCTTTTAGGTCGTGTTCTGTGGACCATCATATGAAGGAAGCTAAAAAGCTGAAGCACAAAGCCGACGCCATGGTAACGCTCCTCCCTGACGTTCACTCGTTCACCATTTAAACTTCATCCCTTCATCACATTATTAACTTCATCACGCCATCTTATTAATATACCATTCAATTACTGTCTTCACTCCATCACTTTATCCCTACATCAGTTCATTATTCTGTCATCACTTTATTATTCCATCCCTCTATCTGATCATTTCATCACTCCATCCCTACATCACCTGCTTCTCTCCCAGTGTCCTGTTTTTGTTGTTCCTGAATCAGTATTTATGGGAAAGTAGGTATGAATGGGGATATTTAGGAGGATGCTGAATCATTGTGCGCGCGTGTGTGTGTGTGTGTGTGTGTGTGTGTGTGTGTTCTTTACCCCCTCTAGGTGGATAAAATGAGCAAGGCCCTGAGTTACCTGGATGCTGCCATGTCATTTGTAGAGAGTGGCATCGCCATGGAGACGGATCCCCAGACACCCAAATCGGCGTACACTATGTTCTCAGACACCGTCGATCTCATCAGGTTCGTGTGTGTGTGCGCACGTGTGTGTACGTCCATGTGCGTACGTGTGTGTACGTCCATGTGCGTGTCGAAAAAATATTTTTCGACTTAACGAGAATCCACAGCTTTAAAGTTCCGGCTTTGCTTTGACACTGGAGACTCCTTCCATAAAGTTTGACAAAGGAAAAAAGAAGTAAGGATGGAGGGAAGGATGGGAAGAAGGAAAAGTATTTAAAAAAAAAAAAAAAAAAACATGGAAGGAAAAGAAGGAGCAGGAGGAAAAATGAAGGAAGAAAAAAAAAAAAGGAAAATCGAGGGTTCAATTTAAGAAAAAAAAAACAAAGAAAACAAGTAAATAGGACTTAGTTTAGAAGGGGGAGAACAGAAAGAAGGAAGGAAGAAAAGCAGGAAGGGAATAAAGAAAAAATCAATGGGTAAATAATAAAAGGGGAAAAAAGTAAAACGGTGAGAGAGAATTTATTGATGTGATTTAATAGTTTAGCCACTAGAGGGAGCTGTTTTACTAGTTTAGAGTTTTAAAGCACAGACATTAATGTACCTTTTTATTCTTCTTCTTCTTTGTGTTCTTCTTCTGTCAGGTTCATCCTAAAGCTGAAGAACTACTTGGACCCCTCGGCTCCTGTCTCAGAGCGAGACTTTTTAGTCCTGTGGTGCGTCTGTTTATACGTTTTAAGAGCTCTTTATTTTCCTGACTCGTGTGTGTGTGTGTGTGTGTGTGTGTGTGTGTGTGTGTGTGTGTGTGTGTGTGTGTGTGTGTGTGTGTGTGTGTGTGTGTGTGTGTGTGTGTGTGTGTGTGTGTGTGTGTGTGTGTGTGTGTGTGTGTGTGTGTGTGTGTGTACTATGTATTATTCTGTATCTTGTTCTGAGTGCACGTCTAAACGTTTGATTTTCTCAGTTTGCGATGTCAGGCCCTCCTGCAGATGGCGATGTTTCGCTGTAAACGGGACTCTGCAATGAAGTATTCTCGCACGCTCACCGATTACTTCAAGGTAGATCTTTGAAGAATATCTGCTGTTCTTCAGCTTATAATAAATAAAATTTTATGTTTTGTGGTATTTCATTTTCTTTGTGTATGGGTTTTTTTTTTTTTTTTTTTTTTTTTTTTTTTACTTTTTGTCCCCAGAGCTCGAGGTCGGTTCAGGCTCCTTCCCCCTGCATCTCAAAGTAAGTCCCACCTTCCTGCTTCCTGTCTGCGATATTAAGCGTTTTAACACTCTGATAAACGACTTGAACCACAGAAGAAGAGAAGTGTAAATGTCCTCCCTATCGGTCTTCCAGAAACTCGTCCCCGATGTCCCCGATGCCGTCTCCAGCGAGTTCGGTCGTCTCGAACCCCAGCAGCAGCAGTAACACTGTGCCCATTCCTCAGCCCATCCAGCAGATGGCGTCGTCGTACATCAACATCACCGCTCTCTTCCTCAGCGCTCACGAGACGTGGGAACAGGCCGAAGAGCTGGCACGCACACGCACCGGTACGTTCAGGATCCACGTCACGTGACCAGCGTTTACCTCGTTCACACACAGTAATAAGTCTAAAAGAAGGATGGAAGGAAGCACAGGAGTAAAAAAAAAGGAGGGAAAGATAGATGATGGAAGGTAAGGAAGGAGGGAAAGAAGGAAAGATGTATTGAACAGAGGAAAGAAAGGATGGGAAGAAAGGAGGTGGAAAAATTTAAGAAGGAATAAAAGAATAAAGGGAGGAAAAAGGACATGGGACTGAATGTAGGAGGAGGAAAAAGAGAGAAGGGAAGACAAACAATAGTAAAAGAAAACCATGAAGAATGAAAGTAAGAATGGAAGGAATGATAGAAGGAATTAATAATTGAAGGAAAAATAATGATTGAAGGAATAAAGGATGACTGCAGGAACGAAGGATGGAAGGAAGGAATGAATATTCGAAGTAATGAATGATCGAAGTAAGATCTGCGGGAATGAAGGATGGAGGGAAGGAATGAATGAAGGTAGGAAGGATGGAATGAAGGAATGAATGGAGGTGGGAAGGCTGGAATGAAGGAAAGAGGGAAGGAGGAAAGAAAGGAATGAAAGGGTGAGTGATGAAAAAGAAAAAATGAATTTATTTGTATTCATTGCCACTAGGGGGTGCTGTTGTTTTACTTCAGAGTTCTAACTGTGTGTGCGTGTGTGTGTGTGTGTGTGTGTGTGTTTTACGCAGGTCTGTTATGTGACCTGGACAAGGCTCTCGGACACCTGAGTCTGATGTCCAGCATGACGTCTCTGGTGCGTTTCACTCGCCAAGGCCTGCACTGGCTCCGTCTGGACACCTCGAACTCTCGCCAAGGCTTATGAGCTTCTGCACGAGTGTGTGTGTGTGTGTGTGTGTGTGTGTGAAAGAGAGAGAGAGAGAGAGAGAGAGAGAGAGAGAGAGAGAGAGCGCACGCAGACGGGCGTCTTTTAATTATTTTACGATCTGCTTGGGGAAGGAAGGAAGTCTGTTTGCACTTTGTTCCTCCGTGGAGAAGCTGAAAATCACTGGAATTACACCGAGAGAACCAGACAGAAGGTGCAGGGAGAAAGAAGGAGGCGAAGGACAGAGTTTCATTGACGTCATCTTTTTTTTTTTTTTTTTTTTACACACACACACACACCCCCCCCCCCCCGACGCCTGACGAACCCGAGCGAACAAACAGGAAGTCCACACTACATGTTTAACTTGATCATGTGACTCGCTGATTTCATTTCTCCTGTGGAAAAAAAAAACAGATGAACTGTGATCTCACCATTATTTATTTCCTCCATCTTATTATTATTATTATTATTATTGCTTATCGTTAGTAATATATTGATTTTTTTTTTTTTTTTTTTTTTTTTTTTTAAACCCTGATGTTCAGGCTTCCAGCTGAACTTTCCCATCATAGAGCTCTAAAAGACGAGTTTATCTCTCGATGCACTCTTTTTTTTTTTTTTTTTCTTTTTTTCTTTTTTTTTTTTTTCCTTTAGATCCCTGCTGAAAAACAAATTTGATCGAAACATGAAATATAAAGCCGTCGTCTGTTTCGTCTTTCACGCTTTTTCTCCCCATTTGAAATGAATAACAAAATTGTGATTCTACCTCAAGAGGACAACAGAAGGCAAAGGAACGATACACACACACACACACACACACACACACACACAGTAGTTGTATTTAAATGTCATATTGCACCTTTACTACAAAACACTTGTGCCTTATAGAGAAACTGCTGTAATAAAATCCAAACGGATCTGAAGAGAAACGATGACATCATCTGTGACGTGTGCGTGTTACGTGACGATCACTTTTTTTCTTTTTTGGATTCGTATCCGTCACGGGATGTGGGTCCACTTTTCAGGAAAGAAACAGGAAAAACTCAAACGTCTAGGGTTAGGGTCAAAATCCGATCGCAAAAAGGTGCCAATACTTACGATATAGATGTAGCATGTAGGTTATTTTTGTTTTGTTTTTGTTTTTTGACCTGTTGCTTTGGCAACACGAGACGTTTCACGGGAAAGGGACAGGATGATGCAGGGACGTGAAAAACACGTTGGTTTTCTGCTCACGTTTTCTTCCATGAAATTCTTAACGGTTTTGTAGCACTGATGCAGATGTTTTTACTGTTGCTTTAGCGCACATCTGGGGGAGGGGGAGTAGCAAGTTCACTACATTTTTTTTTTTATTTCTCATTATTGTTTTTTTTCCCCCTAAAAAAAAATCTCAGTGCGTTTCAAACCTGTGTCCCGTAGATTTTCTGCCCCTCTAATCGCTCGGAGGAGGTGGTCACGTTTTTGGTCGAGGTCACGACATGCGTAACAAAGGACGTGGATATCGGTAGAAACACGTCTTTGGTTTGTACTTTTTTTTTTTTTTTTTTTTTTTTGCATAATTTATTAAACATTGAAGCGATTTGGATCTTAGCCTGCGCTCCGGTGAACAAAGTGATTCAGGCCACGATTTTATGATCAAAGTCAATGATTTTGAATCGTTTCCATGGTTGCATTCCAGAAAGGTTGAAGAAGGTAATATATTTTCTGTCCATAGTATAAATCTAATTATTGTTATTTATTACTGGTTCTTTTGTTCAGATTTTTCTGAAACCGGATTAAGTCGATTTTAATTATTATTTTTTGCTTCCAATTTTTTATTTTTTTTTTTAATTTAGAAATTTTCTTTCTCACGATATATAGCAATAACACTTTGGTTTAGTGTGTGTGTGTGTGTGTGTGTGTGTGTGTGTGTGTGTGTGTGTGTGTGTGTGTGTGTGTGTGTGTGTGTGTGTGTTTCCTTCCTGACGTCCACTTTATCATTTGAGTGCCATGAAAAGCTTTTCCCAAACCAGCACCAACACACAACTTTTTTCTTTTTTTTTTCTTCCTGGCAGGATTTCTGAACTGGAAATAATTATTTTTTCTTTTTTTAATATAAATAAGGATGATGTCTGAGATGTAAAGGGCTGCACATGAAAGAAATCAGAAAAAAAAAAAAATTATTACAATATTGTATTTATTTTATCAACGAAAGAAACACTTGAGAAACGTTCGTCCTATCGGATCATGTGACATCGAATTTTTTTCTTCTTCTCTGTATTTTCAATTTTTTTCCAAAGAAACGCTGCTTTACTTCCTCTGATATTAAAATCTTACAGGATTTGTTTTCTGCACACTAGCATCGTGATCTCGGGTTCTGAAAAAAGAAAAACAACAAAAAAACCCAAACCCGAGTCAGGAGTTTTGCTTTATGTTCTGGGTCCCGTGCGTGAGGTTCGATCGTCTTCTTATTGCGAGAAAGAATCGAACGAATGAGATTCAAACCAATGAGGGGGGAAAAAAAAGAAACACTGAATTGTTCAGAACCATTTTGTAATTTTTGCCTTGATGGACATTTTGTATATAGTGTTATGTACAGAGCTGTAAAAAGAACTGCAATGCAATGAAGAATTTTTTTTTTGTCTTTAACTTGCATTAAAAAGTCCTAAAGATCCGTTTTGTATTTGTTTTGGTTTTGTTCGAATGCAGACGATTTCAGTGGAGAAGCGACGACTCGACACTCGTCACTTCCTGCACACCTCTGAATTCTGTCTGATTCTTTACAGGAAATAAAGTTTTTTTGGGGGGAAAAAAAAAAAATTCTAAATGTTAACACATTAAGACAAGTTTTTTTATAAAAAAATTTTATTGTGTAAATGCAGAAAAAAAAACGTGTGTGTGTGTGTGTGTGTGTGTGTGTGTGTGTGTGTGTGTGTGTGTGTGTGTGTGTATACAATGCGCGACCATTTAATTAAAATTTTTCTATTAGCGTTTATAATAAAAATCTAAAAAGCAATTAAAAAAATTCACACAAACAAACGCCAAAACCACGAGAACTAAAACATCATTGCAATTGATTACGTTTCGAACTTCAGCGTAGCTGCTTTCTGTACAACCTGGTGTTTGGTTTTGTTTTATTTTAAAGCCACTTCGTTTCACCAGAATTCACGACTTCATGTCTCCGATTCTCCGGCGAAGTTCGGGTTATGGAACGCTGGCTGGAAAATAAAACAACGAGATGTCTGATTATTTAAGGATGAAATAAAACCATGTATATTTTGGACAAGATAATGGAGTGCAGCTTTACAGCAGGTCATATGTGGTTCTTCCCCAAATCTGAAGGCACACAATTGTATCAGACGTTTTTGGATGCAGCATGAAATTTCCTTCTTAAGATTCGAACCTGTTCCAGCATGACGGTGTCCCTGTGCACAAATCCAGCTCCATGAAGAAGCTTTACATGGGATGGAATGGAAGATCTCCTGCTTTAGAGCTCCTACATCAGTACCTGACTTTATTAACACCCTTGTGGCTGAATGAATTTCCACAAATCTCCACAAAATCTAGTAGAACATCTCCCCAGAAGAGTGGAACTCATTGTAAGAGTAAATGGAGACTAAATGTGGACTGGGCTGTTCATGAAGAAGCACATTCTAATCTTAAGGTCAGGTTTATAAAGGAAGTGGGGATTATGGCGGGGAAAAGTGCAGTTTTAAATTAGAAATGCGTGCGCACCACAGTGAACTCGTTTTTCTATTCAAAGACTGAACACCAGAACGATTCTGGAGCAGTTTCAGGACTTTTTGGTTTTTTTTGTAGAGGGGGGGGGGGGGGGGGTTAGCAGAGTCCTGGTAGCTGATTAGTTCAGTGATAACTGGAGATGTTGTATAAGATGTTTGTTATGGAACTCACCACTTCCACGTTATTTTTGCTTCTGCTCGGGAGACTGACGCTGCTCAGCTTCACTCCTTTCACCCTGAAGATGTAGTACAGAACGCCCAGAACGATCACCACGGCCAACAACGCCCCAATTACAGCACCGGCAACTGATGCTGCAGGAGCTGCAAAACACACACACACACACACACACACACACACACACACACACACATTTACATGCTCATTATCTACTATATGATGCTTCTCAACTGACCCAGAAGTCATTTGTGTTATATATTTTTTATATATAAACTCACGAAGGATCGGAGAAACGGTGGTAGTGTTTCCATGTAAATAATCTGTAAAAGAAAAAGATGCTTTGATGAGTCCTGAGTTCCCCAAGAAGGTTCTGGACCCAGTAGGTCCAGCAAAGGGTTTGAAAAGCGATTCTCACGTTGGCGTCGTTTGCAGATGAAGCCTCTCTTCTCGAAGCAGCTGTTGTCGTTCCATTTCCCGTCCTTGTACATCTCTACGCAGTCCTCTCGAGCCCCGTCGTGTCCGCCGCCGTTCGGCTCGCCCTGGGCCCAGTTGGTGAAACCCAGAGAGCTCAGGTCGGTCCAGGCCCAGCCATCTAAAACCCATTCACACACATTGCTGTTACTGCTGACATGAAAAGACAATCTTATTGATTCTCTATAACTCCGCCCACATTCCTATCAATTGTCTCACTTCAAAACTTAACTAGAACCCCATAACTCCGCCCACATTCCCATCACTTGTCTTACTTCAAAGCTTAAATTGAACTCCCATAACTCCGCCCACATGACTATCAATTGTCTCACTTCAAAGCTTAAATTAAAATCCCATAACTCCGCCCACATTCTTATCAATTGTCTTAATTCAAAGCTTAACTAAAACCCCATAACTCCACCCACATGACTATCAATTGTCTCACTTCAAAGCTTAACTAGAACCCCATAACTCCACCTACATTCCCATCACTTGTCTCACTTCAAAGCTTAAATGGAATCCCATAACTCCGCCCACATGACTATCAATTGTCTCACTTCAAAGCTTGACTAAAGCATGAATTGACTCCTCCCACATCTGCTAATGCAACCTGCATTCGCTACCTTTTCTGTGTTAGCATTTTTCAATATCTGAACCAGAATATTCTTCTTCTCTATCGCTTTAACACAGAAATACGGCGTACATGAGATGTCCCTGGAGAGGCCGAGCCATAAGTGGTGAAGTCCAGTGTTGTTGATGCTGGTGAGAAACTCCACCTCAGCTCTGCTGTGCACAGACGCCAAGTCAGTCTCTGAGATCAGCTGGCAGAAGTGTCGCGCTTCGGGCCAGGAGCGACCTTGCTTATCGTTATACACGATGTAGCAGTAACTTCCGTACGCCTGCCAGTACGGCAAACACTCTCCGTCCCCAGGAGGCGGAGTCGGGGGAGGAGGCTCTGGATATACAGAAAGACATGGAATTGTTAGTAGGTCGTGTTGAAAATATAAAACTTTAGAGTGAAAACCATTACACTTTCCAAGATATTATTATTCTTTAAATTTAAATTATTTCATACCACATAGCTACCTATTCTGTTACATAGCATGTAGCAGTCAGATTTTAAAAGCTGTGCATCGGATACAAGTTGGCTGTTGTATCACGATACATCTTTTTGAACATATTTGAACTATTTCTGTATAATTATTAGTAGATGTGCTATACTTTTATTATATAGTCACAGTTCATTTGTGACCAATATTTTCTAGGTAGATTTCTTCTTGTTTCATGCATACGAAGTGTCGCAACACAGATTAACATGGCAGAGGTAGAGCTGTAACCTCCTGCAGACACAATAGAAAAAGAACATCTGGGCTTATTTAATCTTTTTTCTTTCTTTTTTTGCACTACAAAGGCGTGTGTGAAAGGGGACATGCGTATGAAGTCAGAAGGCCCTGAAGTAAATTGATGATTTTGTCTGTCTGAACTGAAGAAATAAAAGTGATTTATCTGCAACATACTGAATTGCAGAGCATCATATTTTTTTTCGTTAAATCACAGTGCATTGAATCGAATCAGAATCCTATCGCACTGCATCATAATCAGGGGGAATCGTATCGCATCAGTAGCTACTTCATATGTATCTTTAATTTATGCTATCATTTGGTTATGCTTCGAGATGGAAATCGCATCGGCCTCAGTTATGGAGATGCAGATTCCTGGTCAGTACCGTGTGAGATCTTGCAGAGGTACGGCTTAGCGATTTTGCAATCCGTGTCGTTCCACGTGCCCTGGATGAAGTGGGATCGGCCGTGCATGCTCACACAGCCCTCTCCTTCGTGATTGGTCGGCTCTCCTGGACCCCAGTGTGTGTAGAACACCGGCCATCCGTCGGACCACCGGTACGTTCCCTCATTCTCCTGAAAACAAGTTTCCATAAATCACTGTTAGTTTAAAGTTTTATAGATGAGTTGCATCTAACATAGGTCATGCGCCCCCTGTCTGTGGTGTTAAATGAACGAATAAAAAAAAAACTCAATTTGAATATATATTATATAAGAACATTATTCATCTTTGGTAACCTTTTGCACATCATGTCCTGAAACTGTTTCTCTAACATTGTTGAATAAATAAAGCGGTGTGTGTACTTTGCGTCTCAGGCCGATCCAGGTGTCCTGCTTGTTCTGCTGCAGCACTGCAGAGATGAAGGCCTGGTCGTAGCTCATGTCTACACTAGCCAGGTTTCCTCCTTCCTTTACACAAGCGTCCTGCGCCTCCTCCCACGGCTTCGGCTCCGACACCAGCTTATAGCAGTTCTTGTACCAGGAGATGTAGTCTGAGTGACAGGGGCTGCTTGTGGGAGCTGGAGGAGGAAGACTGCTGGCTGTGGAACCACAACATGAGCAAGACACAGAGTTACTCCAGCAGAAAAACGCATCAAATTGACACTTACATTAAAAAAAAAATATATAAATATTTTCACATTTCTTCTTGTAGCACACCCAGCTCCTTTTCTCTTCGCACTTCTCGTCGTTCCAGCGACCTGTCACTCGGTGGTTATGACTCATAGACACGCAATGCTCCTGAAACAGAAGCCATGGGTCAAAGATCAATCTTCAAGAAACTCTTCTTTGAGTATGCGCTTTTTTTTATAACAAGGATTTTTCCTTGAAAAAATGATAAATGATGCGTATGTGTGTGGGAGTGGTTTAGGGATTGATGTGACTACATTTCAGTGTGACACGACTGCAACACACTGACAATGCAATCGCACTTTATACTCACTTTAAAGACCAAACTCCTACTGATCCCCCGACATAAAGGCTTTGTTTTTTAGAATCTAATGCTAATCAAAGTTCCTAGATTCAGCCCAAAAAGGTGCATTGTGAAAAAAAGCTTTACCTCTCCGTTGTTGTTGTTGGGTTCCTTCTCAGCCCAGTTGGTAAACAGGACGGGACTCACTCCATCACTCCAAGCAAACTTTCCCTCGTGAAGCCGATCGGACAATCCGATCCACGTCGCATGGCTCACGTCTCTCAGGTAACTGGCCACGAATTCTGGGCAGAGACACGGACACACGTCAAACCTCAGCGAAATATTAAACATCAAAGGGGCTTTTGTCAAATGTACTTTACAGTGAAATCTTTCCTTCACATTTCCCAGCGATGTTAGGAAGCTGGGTTCAGAGATGATACAGCACCCCTGGAGCACAGAGGGTTAAGGGTCTTGTTTAAGGGCCCCAAGAAAGGCAGCTTGATGATACTGAGGCTTGAACCCCCAACCAGTAACCCAGAGCCTTAACCACCGAGATACCACTTTCCCCATCAACAACCTCTGACCAATCAGGAGTGAGAATTCAGAGACACTGTTTACTTTGACCAATCAGGAGTAAGAATTCAGAGACACTGTTTTCTTTGACCAATCAGGAGTAAGAATTTAGAGACACTGTTTTCTTTGACCAATCAGGAGTGAGAATTCAGAGACATTGTTCCTTTGACCAATCAGAAGTGAGAATTCAGAGACAATGTTCCTTATTTAAACATTAAACGCAACGGATACACAACGTTCCATATATGATAACGAGGGTTCTTGATTGGGACACTTGCCGTTTTCGATGATGTCGTCGATGACAGCGAGGTCTCCACCCTGTTTCTTGCACCAGTCTCGCGCATAAGTCCAGTTGGCTCTTTCTTCTTGGTGCGAATGCCTTCCTCTGATCATGTAGCACTTGTTATGAAATCGCAGCCACCCTGAAAACAACAGCAAAACATTTTTGCACAAACTTTATTAATCTATTGCAAAAGTAGCCAAAGGCTCAAGACCTGTTCATTGTTTGAAGAGCTTCGAAGTTTTATTTAATTTTTTTATATTTTTTTATCGTTTCTGTTTGTAGATAACATTTTCACTTCCACTTATATTTTGTAGTTGAGGATCCAATGTGTATAATGTCAGCCCTCTTTGCCTTACCCTCTAAAATCTGAAGTCTAAATTATAGCTAGAAGTAATATGGATGTAAATATGGCTCCATACAGGTTATAAAACCCTCCTATTTTATTTGATCTTGACATTAACCTAACAATACAATTTTACAATCTCACAGCCAGAAACGTTCACCCATGACCTCGTCAGGTTCCAGGAAACTGGGTTTCACTCAAGCTTTTACACACCTAATGTTGCACGATATATTAGAAAGGTATCGCGATACTCTGCTTTAAAAAATGATACGATTCCTCTTTTTTTTGTACCAGTACTTTAAGAGCGACTGATGTAATTCCAAATGTTTGACTATGGGGGCAGTGTTTAGGCAGATTGGCACATTGCCGAATTGTTTTTTATTACACTGGGTGTTTATTATTAAATAAAAACAGTTCATTATTCAATTACTTTTCCTGTTTTTTTTTTTTTACCATAGTATCAATTTGGTATTGATATCATGATAACCGTATCGTAGTCAGAATTTTGGTATCGTGACAACACTACGCAATCAAGGCTGGCTAATGAATATCCGATTTATGAAGTTTACCATCAGGGCAGTTTCCTTCCCATGCAGGGGTAGGAGGAGGAGGAGTGTGATGATCTCCAGGCAATTTCTTACACACGTAACCTGCGATGGCCCGCCCGCAGTTCACGTCGTTCCACGTGCCTAAACCATGACGACAAAAAATGCTAACGTGATAAAAATAAAATATACGACAAACAGATAACTTCTCACTGATGTAGATGCTTCAGGAGGTTAAAAGAGTGCATAGATGAAGGTACCTGGATATCTCTTCATCTGCACACACTGTTCCTCTCCACCAGCGTTGTTAGGTTCTCCTGGAGCCCAGTGCACGTAGGTGACCGGAGACCCGTCTACCCACCTGAGTGCACAAACACAGGAATTACCTCTAACACCTGGAAACATCTGGAACACACTCTATGGTTTTGTACATAGAACACGAAGAAAAAGGAAGAACAGACTTACAGAAACTCTCCTCCTACGACTCCAAACATCCGCAACCCGATCCACGCTGCGTCAATTTTTCCTGTTCCAACCTGCGACAGGTTTCACATGAGCTTGTTTTATAATATTATTAATAAAATCCACGATTGTGGAAAATCTCATTAGGCAGAAATTGATAACAAAGAGACTCTACCCAAGAAAGAGTTTCCTAGCTTTTAGGGTTCAAACGTTCTGACCCTTTGGTGGATAAAAACGAGACCCAAGCCCCAAAAATCGCTCTCTACAGTTTACCACAGAAGGTTGTGACCCTACCATGGACACAACATACGTCTGCTCCTGCTGGTCCAGGATGGAGGCGAGCAGTGCTTTCTCAGCATAGCACCTGGCAAGAGCCGTGTGGAAGTCCACAATGTCTGTGTCATTGTAGTAATAGCAGAGGCCATTGTTCTTCCTCCAGCCGGGATTGTCTCCACAGTCAGGGGCTGCAGAGTGAGACGCAGAGACCATAACATCTTATTACTAATGTCCACAAACACAAAAAGTGTTATACATCTGTTATAGCAGAGAGCTAGTGAATTTTTAAATCTGATTGGGCAGATGATTCTCTGAAACCTAAATGAGCAGAGGCTTAAGTCTAATTGGGCAGAGGGTCATTTGATCTTAAACCTGATTGGGCAGCAGATTCTCTTAAATCTTATTGGACAGCATGTTCTCTTGCACTTGACTGGGTAGAGGGTTACCTTAACCTAAACCTGACTGGGCAATTGGGCAGAGGGCTATTCTATCTAACATCTGATTGGGCAGAAGATTATTTTAAACCTGATTGGAAGCATGTTTTTTTTTAAATCTCATTGGCAAGAGGGATATCTTATTTAAAATCTGATTGGCTAGCCATTTTTGTGGTTACCTGGTATAGGTGGCGGAGGCACAGGGGGGATTAGTGGCGTCTTTCCCTTGGCGATCATGCACACCCAATCCTGAGGGGCATCGCAGGTCTGGTCATTCCAGAAGGATGTGCCATTGATCGTGGTGATCATCTCCACGCAATTCTCCCGGCCGCCATGATCGTTCGGCTCGCCATTATCCCAGTTGGTGTGAGTGACAGGCGAACCGTCGCTCCAGTGGTAACCTGCGATCACAAAGTGCAAGGTTTTCAATTCAACATACACTGAATGTCTGGGAAATTTCTGTTATCCACAATTACGTGAAGGAATCTAATATGTGTAGTAATGATTAGGGAATAAATGTTGTTGGTTAGATGTTGGAATGGAGGTCAAATGCAGAGTAAGAAAAGTGTAGAAATTGTGACGCACCTCCAGCTGTGGGCTCTTGGCTTAAACCAATCCACTGCGTCTTCCCTTTGGTGTAGTCAGCTATAAACCTTTCCTCTTCTACATTATGAATGCTGACTAAGTCGGCTCCACGGGACAAACAGTCCTCTCGAGCATCAGCCCA
>NC_139589.1:24097668-24102668 GCF_946808225.1 Silurus aristotelis
GTAATATTGTAGTAATGCTGTAGTTAATACTGTAGTTGTGGTTATACTCTACATACTATAATTACAGGTGTTTATAAGCAGCGCATTGTGCCACAAACTAACTACCTCTGAACTCCAACCTGAACTTCCAGCCAATCACAATCCAGCATTCACACTGACCAGGATGTAAATGTTTTTCCTGTCTGTTTTTGTACATCGCTGTTTTTTATCGCTTTATCGCATGTTAAAATTATTCAAAAGAAAATGAAATCAAATGAATTTTGTTCTTACCCCTCGATAAGTCAGGGTTCCATACACGTTGTAGATCGCCTCCGAACAACCAGCAGGGCAGTGGACACTGAATTCCAACAAAAAAAAACAATTCATTGTATTCATGCATTTTTACTTAAACATTGTAACTTAAAAACAAACAAAGTAGATCAAAAGAAAACAAACTTACGTCATCTTGTCTACATAGTGGTCCAGGTTGGGTCTCGTTATACAACTAATGGCATCTGTATAAATAACACACACACACACACACATACACACACACACACACACACACACACACACATTTCAAAGGTAGCATTTTAAAGCTTGCGTCTATTTAAATGTTCTTTTTGTTGTAAACATTCTTATACATACTCAAAGTTATGAAAATGAATATACTTATTACATCGATTGATTTCTCAATGGCTCTGTTTCCATGGTTAAAGTGAGCTGGTTGATTCCCCACTTTAGCATTGTTCCAATTAGAACCTCTAAATAGAAATGAGCGCTCGGAGACAATCTGTGAGGTCTTAGTTTTAACACCCAGTGATATAAAGAGTGTGTGAGTGATTATAGCAGAGCTTCTCAAACTTTTATTTTGCCCTTCCCCACTTTGGGAGGGGGAGGGGGGCTGGGTTTTCAAGCCCCATCTGTCCTCTAAAAATGTTAATGAAATACTTCAAATTTAAAAACGTGCAATTTATTGCAATCTCAAGTTCTAAAACAATTAAATAGCATCAAATTCAAAATAGAGAACATGTGGAGAGTGTGTGAGTGCTCGGAGACAAGCCGAGAGGTGTTCCTGAGAAGTTCTAAGCTTACAGTCGGGGGTGCAGCCGAGGATTTCAAATCTCAGGCCGGCCTGGTTGTGCCACTCTGACGGCAGGATCCGTATGTACTTCACAGATACAGGGGTTCCGAGCAGCTGAGTAGTGGGAGAACCTCTATCTGTCGCACCCAGAAACACTTCTACCTACAATATAAAAGCACACACACACACACACACACACACACACACACACACACACACACACTTAAATACGGTATATAATTGATAGATTGAAAGAGCTGAAGATTTGTCGCTATGGCAACGATAGTGTGTTTTAACCAGCCTTTAATTGGCCTGTTGCTGTTTTACGATTAAATAAAAAACCTTTAAAAAATACTGAGGATAAATGTTTAAACATGATATTATACCTTTCCATCGAGCATGTAGTCGATCCAGGAAACTCCATCTACGCTGGTCTGGACTTTAAACTTGGTCACCCAGTGATCAGCAGTGGGGCAGCCTTGGATCACAACCCCCGTGATCTTCTTCGTTTCAGGAAGGCTCGTCTGGATCCAAGAATTTTCTGATATACACAGAATCATTGTGTTTAGAAGGTCAGGTGCTTCCTCTAAAACCTGAAGTCAGCCAATAGAACTGCTGCTCATGCTGCATCACATGGCAGTGTAAGACTCTCAGAGGACTGGGGAAGAGATTAAGCTCCTCCCACCCAGACAGCTGAACCACTCAGGAGCTTTCAGAAAGGTTTAATTCTTTGTGATAGATTCTAAAACATTTACAAAAAAAATCACACAAATTCTTGTTTATCACAACACATACCATTACAAACCATTATCCATAATCAAAGAAACCATCTTGGGAACCTTTGAAACTAAATCACATTCTAATGGTCCTTAATGGTGTCCAGATATTTCTAATGGTCCTTAATGATGTCCAGATTACATGTGATCTACCGGGTTGCCAAAGGTGTTTTATTGGTCCTTAATGGATTTAAAAGTTTGCCAAATAAATCAACAGAAATTTGAATGTTTTCCACTACACATACCATTACAAACCATTATCTACAACCATTAAAACCATCACCAAATTTTGTTAATCACTAATGTTTATCATTATCATCAAACCAAAGAAACCAAACGTTTTGAGACATCCTAATGGTCCTTAATGGTGTCCAGATGCCAACATGTGACCTACGGGTTGCCAAAGATTTTAAAAAAGAACATACATTACAAACCAATGTTATACCATTAAACCAAAATGTTTTCCATTACACTGTGTTTGTGTTCATCACAAATCCATTATCATCAAACCACAGAAACCATCTTGGGAACATTTTGAGGCTAAATGACATCCTAATAGTCCTTAATGGTGTCCAGATACCGACGTGTGATCTACTGGTTGCCAAACGTGTTATATTGGTATAATAACAAGGAACCAGTACAATGCAACCAAAAACCAGTAGAGATCCACAGGGTTCCAATAATACAGCTTCCACTAAAACCAATAAAATTCCCATTATAATCAATATCCATGGCCTCCAAGTGTATAATTTCTCATAAGGAGCATGGTGAACTTCAAGTACAAGGTGGAGTTTTTTTTGTATGTCTGGCTTTTTTTCTCAACCATCAGTCTGTCTTTTAAACACTACTCGTTAATAGACTGGTAAAAAAATGTTGAGCAGGAAGGTCTGGTGTGAGGCTCACCACTGGTGGTAGGCATCCAGCAGGTGTTTCCATTGAGTCGAGCGTTTCTGGGTTCTTTTCCCCCCATCGATGAAGAAGCAGAGAGCATCGAGTCTGTAATGCTGCCATCTTCGATTCCTAAACCTCTTACACACACTGGAAAAACACAAATTCTTGTCACTAAATTCTTTATCCAGGTTTTTTTTGTTTGTTTTTGTTCATATATTTTATTGACACACTCAGGATGGAGCACACACACACACACACACACACACACACACACACACACACACACACACACACACACACACACACACATTCATTTACACACATTCACAGTTTGCTATGAAGTACTCATTAACATCACACACCACAGTAACTTCTTGGAATTTGCGTGTGATAAATAGAAGGTGTACCTAATAAACTGGCAGCCCAGCATACGCACTAACATCAGCGTTTTTTGTTCACACCTCCACCTACCGTTCTGCACACAGCTGTACACCACCTCCAGGTATTTGGAAATTAAAGGACACGGGTCGTTTTCCACGTGTGAGAAGAGGAAACAGAACTGATGGTTGTCACACTGCTTACTGACGCGATCGTACGTTCCCGGGACCTCGCAGTGGCCTGGGACACCAAAGACACACACACACACACACACACACACACACACACACACACACACACACACACACACAATATTATTGTATTGTAAATAATCACATTTCACCGCCGGCTTGAGCTCTAGAAAACATCATGCATACCTGATGGCTGAATATTTGCGATCTGGATATTTATAAAAATGATCGAAGTAATAAAATCACAATCCACAATTATATATATATTTTTTATTTTTCAAACCAAAAAAAAAATGTTTTTGGAAATTTTATACATTTGTGATTTAAACTGTATTTTTAATTTTAATTTTAATACTATCATTTTTTTTTATTATCAATTATTAAATTAAGGCTGTGTGTCCATCCATCAAAAATATATCTTTTAATTAATTATTTGTTTGTTTGAAAACTTTTTCAAAAAATTTGCTGATGCAGAAAACAAAATATAATGTTCGGCTGCCATCGACTCTGTCTCTCAGAACACACACACACACACACACACACACACACACACACACACACACACACACACACACACTCTTCAGCTCTGACTCTCCCTTTTCCTCTCATTCCTGTTGATTGTTCTACACTTGTGTGTTTGTGAATTGACTGAACACAGCTATGTTTGACTACGTCCTGGACACCGAGCACGAGCACAAGCACAAGCTTACTACCCCACTCACCTTCACTTCCGTCCATGTAAGGACAGATTTTGTCACTGCGGCGGCCGAAGAATGCAGACTGGATGTTGATGACACTGTTTATGGGACAGTGGAGGACCATGGAGGAGCCTTCACATGTGTACGCTGTCAGGTAGCCTGCAGAGAGCGAGTGAAGAAGAGAGTTGTGTATATTTGTTCCACTATTGTGTAACACTTGGTTCATGTTGCTGTTGTTCGTCTATTTCAGATGTTATACATTATTATTGCCAAATGAATAAAAAAAAAGGGAAAATTACTATAATAATGTGTTAATGGCTGTTTACTGAAATATAAGGGAGAAAACCTTTCAATTTCCGATGTATATTTTGTGTGTGATTTGCAATACTAACATACCATCATGAGGTGGTGGAGGTTCTGGTGTGTTTCCTGTAACGTAAGAGAAGCAGTACAGTGAATATGTTCTTAGCCGAATGTGCCAATTTCTTAATGAATTCAAGGAATTACAAGACGTGTTTATTTATTTGTTCTATATGCATGGGTGCGTTTTATTACCGCGGCGTTTGCAGATGTAGCCTCGCCGATAGTCGCAATTGTCGTCGTTCCACAGGCCGTTGTTGATGTAGATGGAGAGGCAGTCCTCGCTGCCGTAATTATCCGGGTTCCCTGGAACAGCAATCAGTGTATTACAAAGGATTGCTCAATACTTCCTCTCTTTCAAACAGATGATGGAACGGTAAATGTGCTAAATCTTTTCCATAGAGATGTAATAATCCAGGTCATGTGACTTGGTAAAGGAGTGAAAACTTTGGTCTTGGCGTTTACTTTTAATACTATTCTCTCTCTCTCTCACCTGGGGACCAGTTAATATACCGGAATGGAGATCTGTCCATCCACTCCCATCCTCCCTCTGTGACCGAGTCATGAGCACCGATCCACAGAGACACACCCGTGGGAATGGACTGGATATGAGCTGTCAAGCGAAAGAGAAATAAATGCTGAA
>NC_139589.1:24107668-24150168 GCF_946808225.1 Silurus aristotelis
TTGGTAAAATGGAACGATTTGAATGATTAGGAAATTAATAAAAATCTTCACAGACACAATTTTCTAACGAGGTGTTTTTTTTGTCATCAGCAGGACTTTTCTGTCTCCACGTTCATGTTCGCAGAGTGTATAAGCAGAGACTCACTGTTTAAAGCCCTCTTGCACGCGTACGGATGTTCAGAGCGACACAGGTGAGTCTTCCACTTCCCGTAATTATCTCCTGACTTGATGAGACCAGCGCACAGGCCGTTCTGCTTATCGCTGTTTAACACAACACAACATTAAACAACACACACTTTATAAACAGCACTCACCTTTGGTGTGCAGTGGGTAAGTGAGTGTAGAAATGTGTGTGTGTGTGTTTGTGTGTGTGTGTGTGTATGATTGTAGTTCGAGACTTGAGTCAGGTTGTACCTACAAGTCAATGTTTCTTTTCTCTATAATGTTTGTGTTTCCATGTTGTAACAATATCACATTTTTCTGTAATAATTGAATTATTTCTCTGTAGATCAGGTCGCTCATCATAGAATTCTGCACCTCGCTCCTCTTATAGACATCTGACCTCTGTTCCCCGCAATGCAGCCACGTTACTTGCTTTCCACCTTCCTAGGTTCTCCACTGGGTTCCTGCAGCTTCTTCATCAGATTTAAAACACGCCTTCACACCTACATTACCAATATCAGACCAGCACTCATCTCCCATACAGCTCTTATCTCACCCTGAACCGCACCATGCATCCTCTATCCTCAACCACTGCTTGCTTGGTCCCACCATTTCTCAGGGTCCAAGAAAGACATGCTTCCAGACTCTTCCCTGTTCTTTCACCGAGGTGGTGGACAAAACTTCTACTTGATGTTCTACCTGAGTTCCATCTAAAGACCGACCTCTGGACAATCGTGTGTCTGCCAAATACCATAACTGTAACTCTAATGTAAATCTTGCAGACACATTGATCTTTCAGTGCATCCTTCTTTCTATCTTATCATAAATGTATTCGGTTGATAAAGTAGTTGCAGATAATTATGACGTTCTTCCTTACGTGAGATCAGGCTGCTGGTTGGCCCATTGTGTGTAGCTGGAGGTAGCTGCATCGGACCAACTGAACTTGGTGCTGTTTTCCTCGACTTGACATGATATTGTGGTGCATTTCTGCAAAAGAATCACCTCGCATCAAAGACTGTTGTTTTTTTGTGTGAAAAGAATGAAAAAAAAAAAATTCCCATGAGGTCAGTTTATATCATTAATATCATCACATGTACTCTACTGTAGAAGAGAAGAACTGTGCAAAATGATCAATCACAAGAATCTCACACACTCCTTATGTTAAGGAGATCCTCACCAGGGTGGAGTAGCCAATCCACAGGTCGTAATAGGTCGGGTCCAGACCTAGGACGTACTGGTTTTCTTCTGCCGATTCGATGGACACCAGATCGGCTCCTTCCTTTAAACACTCGCTCCGGGCCGAGTTCCAGCTCTTCTTCAGAGTGTGGTGTAGTTTGTAGCAGTTAGAACCAAACTGTTCCCACTGGTTGGCCGTGTCACACAACACAGGAGGGTTCGCTATAAAAACAGAAATAAATGAACAATATGGACGGATGGAGCTCTGACATTAAAACACCTTTAAAGTGGTCAAGCATTGAATTAAAATCAAACCTGAAAATGTTTTATATAATAATTGTTATAAACATTTACATGAACAGTTTCCAACTTCCTATAAACCTGGCATGCTAGATATGATCAATGAGTTAATTTTTATTTATTTGTTTGTTTGTTTATGCATTTGTTTATACTTTCAGTTGTCTGGCATAGACAAACAAAGGCATCTGTTGAGATTTTTTTTTCTGTTAAACTGCATTAAATATTGGCACCACAGGTTTAATTTGATTAAAGTTTTCATTAAAGGCTATAACAAAACAAGATCGTTTTTTGTTTTGCTATCAAGTTTATCTGGTGACAAACATAAAGATTTATCTCTGACACTGGAGACTCCTTCCATAAATGCTTAACATCTCCTTAAAGAAAATATCTCCATAAAAAAAATAAAAAAATTAAACATGGCCTTTGAATAACAGTTAAAAAAGAAAATCAAACAAATTGATAGATAGATAGATAGATAGATAGATAGATAGATAGATAGATAGATAGATAGATAGATAGATAGATAGATAGATAGATAGATAGATAGATAGATAGATAGATAGATAGATAGATAGATAGATAGATAGATAGATAGATAGATGCTATACTAATTCAATATTAATTAGCTTGCTAATCTGAATGTTAGCTATAATTTCTGTTAGCTACAGTATGTTAACTATGTTTGTTGAGTTAAATGTAAAATATTTGCTAAGGTAGTTACTTAGTATTAATGCTAAGTCTTTAATTGAAATTAGTTTCAAGTACCTAAGTATAACGCTCGCAAGGCAGTCAGGACATTATCTTGTTGAGTTAAATACTGCCTAGAGATTTGGGTTAAACATCATCTAGATTTAAATACTGGTTGGATTGTTAGCTAGTTAGTAAACTAGCTGTGGAAACCTTAAATCAACACCTTTAACGGTGTTAGAAGCGTAACGTACGGTTGTCTCGTTTGCATATGTATTGCCGCTGGGCTGTGCAGTGCTCATCGTTCCAACGGCCGTTGCTGTTCCCATCTGCTTGTGCACAGTCCTCGTTGTCGTCATAGTTATCTGGCTGCCCGGGCCTCCAGTATCTATAAACGTCAGCAAATTTTACATTACATTTAAAATTTTATTTCACAATTCAGCAAGCTTTTAGCATTGCTCTAGCTTAGCATTTACATTTGCCATGACAAGTTTTACACTCAAAACTCAGTGAACAGTTTATAAACTCAACAATTTGGTTCCTTTACAGCACAGCACTGTTTATTACTTAAATCTGACCGCACTTGTTTACATTTGTTAGTATTTCTATAATTAGCCACAAGTTCACTGGAACTCGTTGACCAATCCCAAGGTTAATAATAAAATCTGATGTTATGTAACAAAGAAAATGAATCGAACTTCCATTTCAAACATTCCACAACATCATATATAACCATATACAAATAAAAATGTAGATGCATTGGAGTATTAACAGTAGCTGCAGCTTGTTATTCACAAGTGATTGTTGCAAAGTGCTGAAACTGGAGACTCCTTCCATAAATAATACATTGATTATATTACAAAAAAGCTTCACCATACAAACCCTGTATTCTATGTTGTTATTTTAGAGAAAAAAAAGTCTCAGGACGAGTGCAGATAGACAGATACGTACTCTAGATATGGGTAATAAATGCTGCCATCGCTCCACTCCCAGTTCCCCTCAGAGGCGATATCGTTCAGGCCGATCCAGAATATAGAGTGGCCAAGCTGCGTACTGACCCACGTCTACAGGAAAACGGGAACACCAGTAAATGTTTAATTTAATTACACTTTAAATACTTTTTCTTTGTACAGGGTCTATTTTTATTTATATTTCTAAATTATTCAAATTTTATATACACTTTATTTCATTATAGCTGAGGTAATCATTTGTTAGTTTGATGACCAGCATGTATATTGATGTTTTTATGAAATTCAACAGATATTTCACTAAGTCACTAAGTAGAATGTCCATATTTGCTAAGGTAAACAGATCTTATTTCACTTAGTTAAACGTTAATTCAGTATCTGAGATCAATATCAGATTATCTGAGGTAAATGTAGCATAATAGCTAAGTTAAAGATGAATTCGCTTTCTGAATTAAACAGATATTCAGCTGAGGAAACCCTCACTGAATTGAACAATAATTAGCTATCCGAGTTAAGAACATTGTGTGTTAGCTGAGGTAAATGTAGTGTGTTAGCTGAGGTAAATGTAGCATATTACCTGTTGTGTAATAGATGATTTTAGGGTTAATTAGCTTTCTGATTTATACAGATAAATACTGTTTTGTTAGATACATTAAAGTTGAAATATTTATCTATTTCAAATAAATGTTTATCTGAGGTCAATTAAGCCTATAAGCTTGGTTGAGGTGAATGTACAGTAGTGTATTAGCTGAGGTAAATTTAGTGTATTAATTTAGGTAAAATGTAGTGTATTAATTAAGGTAAATTTAGTGTATTAATTGAGGTAAATTTAGTGTATTAATTGAGGTAAATTTAGTGTATTAATTGAGGTAAATTTAGTGTATTAATTGAGGTAAATTTAGTGTATTAATTGAGGTTAATGTAGTGTATTAATTGAGGTAAATTTAGTGTATTAATTGAGGTAAAATGTATTGTATTAATTAAGGTAAATTTAGTGTATTAATTGAGGTTAATGTAGTGTATTAATTTAGGCAAATTTAGTGTATTAATTGAGGTTAATGTAGTGTATTAATTTAGGTAAATTTAGTGTATTAATTGAGGTTAATGTAGTGTATTAATTTAGGCAAATTTAGTGTATTAATTGAGGTTAATGTAGTGTATTAATTTAGGCAAATTTAGTGTATTAATTGAGGTTAATGTAGTGTATTAATTTAGGTAAATTTAGTGTATTAATTGAGGTTAATGTAGTGTATTAATTTAGGCAAATTTAGTGTATTAATTGAGGTTAATGTAGTGTATTAATTTAGGCAAATTTAGTGTATTAATTTAGGTAAAATGTAGTGTATTAATTAAGGTAAATTTAGTGTATTAATTGAGGTAAATTTAGTGTATTAATTTAGGTAAATTTAGTGTATTAATTGAGGTAAATTTAGTGTATTAATTTAGGTAAATTTAGTGTATTAATTGAGGTTAATGTAGTGTATTAATTGAAGTAAATTTAGTGTATTAATTGAGGTTAATGTAGTGTATTAATTGAGGTAAATTTAGTGTATTAATTGAGGTTAATGTAGTGTATTAATTTAGGTAAATTTAGTGTATTAATTGAGGTTAATGTAGTGTATTAATTTAGGTAAATTTAGTGTATTAATTGAGGTTAATGTAGTGTATTAATTGAGGTTAATGTAGTGTATTAATTGAGGTAAATTTAGTGTATTAATTTAGGTAAAATGTAGTGTATTAATTAAGGTAAATTTAGTGTATTAATTGAGGTAAATTTAGTGTATTAATTTAGGTAAATTTAGTGTATTAATTGAGGTTAATGTAGTGTATTAATTGAGGTAAATTTAGTGTATTAATTGAGGTTAATGTAGTGTATTAATTGAGGTAAATTTAGTGTATTAATTGAGGTTAATGTAGTGTATTAATTGAGGTAAATTTAGTGTATTAATTGAGGTTAATGTAGTGTATTAATTGAGGTTAATGTAGTGTATTAATTGAGGTAAATTTAGTGTATTAATTGAGGTTAATGTAGTGTATTAATTGAGGTAAATTTAGTGTATTAATTGAGGTAAATTTAGTGTATTAATTGAGGTTAATGTAGTGTATTAATTGAGGTAAATTTAGTGTATTAATTGAGGTTAATGTAGTGTATTAATTAAGGTTAATGTAGTGTATTAATTGAGGTAAATTTAGTGTATTAATTGAGGTTAATGTAGTGTATTAATTAAGGTACATTTAGTGTATTAATTGAGGTTAATGTAGTGTATTAATTGAGGTAAATTTAGTGTATTAATTGAGGTTAATGTAGTGTATTAATTGAGGTAAATTTAGTGTATTAATTGAGGTTAATGTAGTGTATTAATTGAGGTTAATGTAGTGTATTAATTTAGGTAAATTTAGTGTATTAATTGAGGTTAATGTAGTGTATTAATTGAGGTAAATTTAGTGTATTAATTGAGGTTAATGTAGTGTATTAATTAAGGTAAATTTAGTGTATTAATTGAGGTTAATGTAGTGTATTAATTTAGGTAAATTTAGTGTATTAATTAAGGTTAATGTAGTGTATTAATTTAGGTAAATTTAGTGTATTAATTAAGGTTAATGTAGTGTATTAATTGAGGTAAATTTAGTGTATTAATTGAGGTTAATGTAGTGTATTAATTGAGGTAAATTTAGTGTATTAATTGAGGTTAATGTAGTGTATTAATTGAGGTAAATTTAGTGTATTAATTGAGGTAAATGTAGTGTATTAATTGAGGTAAATTTAGTGTATTAATTGAGGTTAATGTAGTGTATTAATTGAGGTAAATTTAGTGTATTAATTTAGGTAAATTTAGTGTATTAATTGAGGTTAATGTAGTGTATTAATTGAGGTAAATTTAGTGTATTAATTGAGGTTAATGTAGTGTATTAATTGAGGTTAATGTAGTGTATTAATTGAGGTTAATGTAGTGTATTAATTGAGGTAAATTTAGTGTATTAATTAAGGTTAATGTAGTGTATTAATTGAGGTAAATTTAGTGTATTAATTGAGGTTAATGTAGTGTAATAATTGAGGTAAATTTAGTGTATTAATTGAGGTTAATGTAGTGTATTAATTGAGGTAAATTTAGTGTATTAATTAAGTTTAATGTAGTATATTAGATGAGGTAAAGGTTAATTAGCTGCTGGGGTTAAACAGATGTTTGTGTGACATAAATTAAGATTATGAGTTAAAGGTTAATTAGCTGTGAGTTAAAAATCAGATGTATATCTGAGGTAAATGTAGCTTCTTAGCAGGTTTAAAGGTTTAAACGTTATCTGATATAAACAGATGATTAGCTGAAGTGAATGTATCTAATAAGCTTATTTACAGTTAATTATATGTGAGGTACACATTAGATGTTTAGCTGAGGTAAATGTAGCTGATGGCTGAGGTATATGTATATTAGCTATTATTATTTGTAATGTGACTATTAGTGACTTTACTGTGTTAAAAAGTAAATAGTTAGCTGTGGTAAATATATGTGTTGTTAGCTTGCTTAAACCTTAGGTCGTTTGGTGATTTTTTAATTAAATGTGCTAAAAGTTAAATCCTGTAATTAACTGAGGTAAATGTAATCTGTCTAATATATTTTTAGATCATGATGTATGACTTTATTAGAGCACCTTAACAGATGTAATTTATTTTTGATACAAAACCTTCAGGATATATTGGGAATAAAAAGAAACACTATGCATTTGCAAAGTATGACTTTCTTACCCTCTCATGAAGGTTCATGATGCTCATCAGATGACTTCCTTTGTGCGCACATGCCTCCAGAGCCTCATGCCATGTCTTCTTTTCAGTGGAGAAATGGTAGCACCTGTCCTCGTATTCCCTCCATCCTTCCTCACAATCTCCCAGCACTGAGATAGAGGGAGGGAGGGAGAGAGAGAGAGAGAGAAAGAGAGAGAGAGAGAGAGAGAGAGAGAGAGAGAGAGAGAGAGAGAGAGAGGCAGGCAGACAGACAGACAGACAGACAGACAGACAGACAGACAGACAGACAGACAGACAGACAGATAGATAGATAGATAGATAGATAGATAGATAGATAGATAGATAGATAGATAGATAGATAGATAGATAGATAGATAGAATGTTGATACAATGTTGGTAAGTTTAATTGCTAGAGTTAAATGCTGAATGCTATAATTAAATGTCAGCTAGTTAGTTAGCTGTTAGAAACAAGTTTTAGATAGTTAGTTGAGAATTAGCTGGTACTTGATGTTGTTTGCTTTGTTTAATAAAAAAATATTCTAAAGAAATTGTTCTCAGGATGTAATAGAACTTACTACCAACAACAAGCTGATTTTTACACTTATTGATACACTTTGAAAGGCCACCCAAGACATTTTCGAAGCAGATACATGTTCATCATAAAAGTCCCATGACGCCGGCTGAAGTCATATGATATAAGAATCCAAATGGCAGCCGCAATAATACAGCATTGCTAATGTTTGACACGACTTGCTTAATCTGTTTGCAGAGACTGACTGTAAAAATAAAAATCACATGGATCACAAATGAAGAGGTAAAGATAAGAATCCTGGTGATGAATAGAGACAAATACAGTTATGTAGGATGTTGTAGGGTGTTTATAAACAAAAATTATCATTAGTATGTGAATATAGCATGTGAAACAGGGAAATAGCTAATGTAATAGAAATCTGCTGGGATTTGTTTTAACATTCTTACATTTTGTCTATTTTTTTATTATTACATTTTGTTTAGAAATTGTAAAAAGAGAAAGGGAAATCGCGGGTAAACTACCTCAAACGTTTTGTCATTTATTAGAAAAGAATTCAAGTGTGTGAGAGTAAAGAGTGTTCTGAATATTATTTTAAAAAGATCTTTTACATAATGGTAATCGGCTGATATATTAAAATAATTATACTTCAATTGCTAATGTAATCTAATTAGGAAGCTGCACATAAAATTGATTTTTTCCAAATAGCATTATTGTATTACATTTTTATTTCTCAGGTCATAAAAAAAAAAAAAACCAATAATAATAATAGGATCCAAACAGAAAAAGGTGCAGTGATTATATATTATATTATTATATACTTTTCTGTTTAATATTAAACTTTAAATTGTTCAATTAAAAAAAAGTCCCAAATTGTTTAACATTAAACCCACAAAAATGTGATTCTTGAATAGAAATCCGTTCGAAGAAATAAAAAAATGAAGACAAATTCAAAATGTATTTATATAATATTATATTATGTTTTGCTTCAGGAATGCATCTTTATTAACATTATTTATACATAAACTAAAAAAGCGATACTTACCAGAATGAATGAGACCAAACACTGTGATGAAGAGCAAGATCATTCTTTGCTCTTTTTCACTCAATGTTGCAGTAAATAAAAAATTTGTCTACACACAAAAAAAATCTCCCAGACTAAATATAATTTGTGTAACTTCCAGTCCCAGTGTTCAAATAAATTCTAGGTAAAATTCACAATCAACATTAAATGTTTTGCCCCATTTCTGTAAAAGAACAATTCTTTTTAACCGCAATTCCCTGAGAGTGTGCACCAGCCGTCACTCTCCTCAGCTCTGAGCATCTTCAAGTGTTACAGCGTCTTTTCAGCTTCATCCCAAAGTCCAAAGATGAAGCAGTAAAACCAACATGGCCGCCTGACAATGCCAGAGACTGAGATATAGACTTACTTTATTTGTCAGATTAATTCAGCAGTTGAGCATTAAAGTGTAGAAAATTTAGGTGTTTTCAGTATTTTTTTTTTATATTATTATTATTATTAAGTTGCAAAATACACAATAAAACAATAAAAAGGTGAGGATTATAGTCTATTATATACTTTTATCTGGTGTAGGTGTTTATCAAAAAATGTGCAGTGATTATATATACTTTTCAACTGTTAAAATCGAAAGAAAATCCCAAATTGCTTATAGAGTAAATAACAATTTTTTTTTTTAAGTTTTACACATTTTCATTAAAAGTAAAAAGGTATATTATTTACACTAAAATATTTTTTCCAAAGAACACTATTGTAAGTAATAAAGTTTTTAAAACTAAAGTCGACTTAATCTAACTTTACTAACTTTACAACTTCAAGTTTGACATTTTTAAAGTAGTTTAAGTAGATGAACGTTGTAGGCGAGTCACGCTGTAGTTACATAATGCAAAACATTCAACCTGCATGGTACAAATTAATTATTGAAAGACTATAAAATTAGTTGGATTTATGTTTTACTTTTGTGTGTGTGTGTGTGTGTGTGTGTGTGTGTGTGTGTGTATATATATATATATATATATATACAGTACAGACCAAAAGTTTGGCCACACCTTCTCATTCAAAGAGTTTTCTTTATTTTCATGACTATGAAAATTGTAGAGTCACACTGAAGGCATCAAGGGCTATTTGACCAAGAAGGAGAGTGATGGGGTGCTGCACCAGATGACCTGGCCTCCACAGTCACCGGACCTGAACCCAATCGAGATGGTTTAGGGGTGAGCTGGACCGCAGAGTGAAGGCAAAAGGGCCAACAAGTGCCAAGCATCTCTCGGGGAACTCCTTCAAGACTGTTGGAAGACCATTTCAGGTGACTACCTCTTGAAGCTCATCAAGAGAATGCCAAGAGTGTGCAAAGCAGTAATCAAAGCAAAAGGTGGCTACTTTGAAGAACCTAGAATATGACATTTTTCAGTTGTTTCACACTTTTTTGTTATGTATATAATTCCATATATAATTCCACATGTGTTAATTCATAGTTTCATAGTCATGAAAATAAAGAAAACTCTTTGAATGAGAAGGTGTGTCCAAACTTTTGGTCTGTACTATATATATATATATATAAAAAAATATGTGCATGTGTAGGCATAGTTTTGTTAGTAGTAGTAGTTTGACTTTACCCACAAAGTCCATTTAATTTTCCCCCTTTTACTAGAACAAAATATTACTGGTTCATTGAAATTGTATAATTGTTTTTTTTTCTTAGAAAAAAAAAAGAAAAGAAAAAAATCATTCTTTGTTTGTTGACTCTGCTTCGTCATGTTTACTGAAATAAAACCCACTTTACTCTTGGGTACGACTCATCAAAGTCCAAATGCACAGTTTTCATCAACTTTATAACACTATAAAATGTCATAGAATAACAAACCAGCTTTCAATGTTTCAACTGTTTTATAGCGAATTTTTGCTGCAAAATTCCAGACACACCAATAAAAGGTTTAAAATGAAGGTTAATTAACAACAAAAAAATCATTTAATAAATGATCAAATTGGTCAAATATAAATCATGCAATCCTGATGGGCTCTTATATAATTATTCTAATGTGTTTGTTATAAAACACAGACATTCAAAATAGAAAGTTTGTTTGGAACAAAAAAGAAAAATGATAAATGTTCTGTCCCAGCAAAAGTGAACTTCTGTTGACCCTGAATGATTTATCTCAAATTTGGGGTAACCATGGAACATCAACAGTTCTTTTTTTCTAACATTGCAAATCTACAACATTCATAATGAACTCTCCTGTACAATATCAGGAGAATTTCTTTGGTTCTGGCCGGTCAGATGCTTGTTTAGTCCCTCGACATCATAAAATTGGACTACTGCATCTACCTCATGGCAGGTCTTTTCAGTCTCCAGGAATGCCTTTAAAAGACATTTAACCTCTGCACCTGAACCAGAATCCAGCCTTCCTTTTTTCTCCCATACCACCATACTGATACACTCCTTCCACTGGCTTCCTGTAGCTTATGCATCAGATTTAAAACACTCATGCTCACCTCCAAAACCAAAAATGATCACCCATCTTTCTCACAGCTCTTATCTCCACACTGGACCCTGCACTCTCCATCCTCTACCACTGCTTAACATGCCATTCTCCCATCAGATTCATGAGGAATGGTTTTAAGGTATCAGTTGTGTCTTGTCAAGAGTTTGTTTGTGACATTGCTTGCCTTCTTAGTGTGCTTCAGACTATCAGTTCTCTTCTCCATATTATGGCAAGAAACTCAATTTTGTAAAGAGAAACCAAGGTCAACCATTAGAAATGAAGGTCAGTCAATCCAAAAAAATCTCTTTAAAATTTTCTAAACCATCAAAAGCTCTGATGAAACATGCAGGCCATCCCAGGAAAGGAACAGCAAGAGCTACCTCTGCTGCAGAGGATAAGTTTATTAGAATTATCACAGCATTCTGCAGTGACATGCCGTCCCATCTAGTTTGCACTTAGCGGGACCATCACTTGTTTTCAAACAGGACAATGACCCAAACACACCTGTAGTTTATGAGTTACTTGTTCAAGAAAGAGAGTGATAGAGTGCTGCATCAGATGACCTGACCTCCACAATCCACAACAATGTGCGTTTCCTCACCTCTCATATCTTGAAATATCTCTGTTTTGCCTCTAGCACTATCGTGTACACAGTTACATAAGTAGAGTATATAGTGTATAGAGCGTATAAGTAGAGCGTTCAGGTTTAGAAAAGTAAGTGGTGAATATGAGGCTTATTACACGGTCACACACCTTCCTGACCTTTGTCCTGTTATTGCTACACAAATGATACAGATCGAAGTCTACGTGTCAAATGTGTGGTAAAATGTCAATTAAAATGTTGGCTACACTAAAGAAACAGCACTGATACTTTTTCTAAGTGGTCTACAGGCTGTATAATGTTAGTTAGCATTGGTTTAGAAATGTAACTCACTATCAATGCAGTCTTTAGCGTATTTAGTGAACGTGTATAGCAGGGGTCTCCAATTTTTTCCAGAAAGGGCCAGTGTGGGTGCAGGTTTTCATTCCAACCAATTAATGGTCACACCTGATAGTCATTGAAAATGAAGATCATTAGATTTGAACAGGTAGAATTTGGTGTGGACTTGCTTGGTTGGAATAAAAACCTGCACCCACACTGGCCCTTTCTGGAAAAGATTGGAGACCCCTGGTGTATAGCTTCTGGCAGCAATTAAGGAGGCCAAACACATTCATTCCTCCGTGTTGTGGGAACAGAGGAAGACTTTAACAGTAAATGAGTGACATTGTGGAATGCGATGTGGAAAAAGAAGCATATAGGAATCTATTGGTCAGGCGTAGACAAGCGTTTTTCTATATAGTGTATTTTATTAACTAGATAATATCATATATATATATATATATATATATATATATAATAGATTGTAACATTTTAATTTTGAGCTGATTTTTCACAAAAAACTCAACACAAAGTTCTGTTTTTTTTTTTATTTCAATATTTCTTATAGCTTTATTTGAATAATACAAACCGACAGATTGAGAGCAAGAAGTTAAACAAAAATACAGTGCGAGTACAGTACCTTACTGAAAACAGGAAGTACCAGTGTACAGAAAATGACAACGATTTACTACAACAGCTCCCACATTCACACACCGAGTCGGCGTCAGAGTCACACTTCCCAAACCAGATCCCAAGAGGTTTCTATCCAAAATCGTGAAATGTGAATCGTCTGATTAAATGCATTAATGATGATAATAATGTCTAAATCTGAGCGTGAAAACTGCAGAAATTCATCAAACGGGTCAAAATTCAGCTTCTGGAACTGATTTGGGGAGTTCAGACTCGTTTTTAAGAATCAGTCATATTTCCTTTCAGTCTAATACAAAAGGCTGCGAGGGCTCGTCACGCTTTATGGCAGTTTGTAAACAACGTCGTAGGGATATACGATTCTGTGTGCTTGGAAAACGCGGAAATAAATATGAACGCGCAGCTCCTTCGCAGAGGATAAAAAGGATAAATGTGCTATAGAATTAGAAAAAGAAAAAAAAAGGCAAACGACACGATTCGGTAAACAAACTTTTTTTTGGAAAATGAACAACAAAAAAAAAGATATTGTTAATAGCACACATAAATAAATACATAAATCATTCCATAAAAGCGCAGGCGTAAATCTGTGTAGATAAATCTTTATAAATAGAGAGTTACAAACCTAAAAAACTATAAGATACGGGAGACAATAAAGATTCTATTTGCACAGTTTACACACGATAAGCAGAATTAGCATTATAAACAAACAAACAAACAACCAACAGATTGATGTCTATTCGTTTGTTCATCTCTCAGTCAAAAAAAAAAAAAAAGCATTGTTTTTCAGCTAGGAGCGCTAGTGCACAATAAAACCCAGTCACAGATACGGATCGGGACTGTTAGATTAGAATGGTTCTGCGTAGGTCCTTCTCGAAGCGCGAGCAAGATCGCCACCTGGATGTCGGTGTCAGTAGCTAGTTAGATCGCTCGAGTTTACTTGGCTTTGCTTCGTTTTAACGGGATCTTGTGATGAAGCAGCAATGGTTAGATACACTACTAGTTAGAGAGCTACTTTTAACCGAAGGCAGCGTTTGTCATTACATCATCATCATCATCATCATCATCACGACTTTCGATTCTCGTATGAAATAAAAATGTAAATACAGATTGTGTAGCGCAAACTACCTGCTGTGTGTTCTTTTTTATATGTATATTATTATCGAAGCTTCATTATGAAGACTATATAAACTATGATATGAGGAAGATTTCATCCACGATGAGAGGAAATGTGCCAGTGTGTGTTTTTTTTACAATGTAGATTGTGTGCAAGTGTTCAAACACTGTTGTGTTAGTGTATGTGGAGTGTGTACTGTGAGCTTGGAGTGTGTGTGTGTGTGTGTGTGTGTGTGTGTGTGTGTGTGTGTGTGTGTGTGTGTGTGTGTTTCTCAGTACTCTCGCTACATGCAGTCTGCCACATTGCTCGAACCCTGACCCACGTCTCGAATTTGACTGATGTGTGTGGCGCAGACGGCCACGCCCGCTCCAGCCCTGCAGTGAGACACCGAGCCCACCAACTCCCACCTACACAGACACACACACGTGAGAAAACCACATATGCAACAATTAAGCAAAATATAGACAGACAGACAGACAGACAGACAGACAGACAGACAGACAGAGAGACAGACAGACAGACAGACAGACAGACAGACAGACAGACAGACAGACAGACAGACAGACAAGCAGATGGAGGACAGACAGCTGAAGAGATGGACAGAAAAATGTGGCAGAGAAACAAAGATTGGAAGGCAGTCAGACAATCAGATAGGAAGAAAAAAAAGGGGGCAGACAAAGAGGAAAATATATGGATTAATGAATGGATGGATGGATGGATGGATGGATGGATGGATGGATGGATGGATGGATGGATGAAGGAGTTGGGTAAATGGATTGATAGATGGGAGTAGGGTGGATGGATTGATGGATGGATGAATGGATGGACGGATAGATTGATGAATGGATGGATGGATAGATGGATGAATGAATGCATGGATGCTGTGTAATCAATGAGTAAATGAGTGTTAGCATGACGGATGTGTGATGGATGGAATGATAACTACAGATGGCTGATGTAGATGACTGTTTGGACAGACAGGAGAGCTGATATACATATGATAAATATATAATAGATAAACGGCGGGATAGACGGAGGGATAGACGGAAGGATAGACGAAGAGAAAACTGGTTACTGTTACGTTTCAAACCTCTGTGCGTCCCTCTCGCACGTCTCACCTGTTCATGCGCGGCTCGTACGCCTCCACCGTGTTCAGGTAGACGTTTCCGTTGTGCCCACCCACGGCAAAGACTCGCCCCATCACCGTGGCAACCCCGACTCCGCCCCTGGGCGTGGTTAGCTCAGCGACGTACTCCCAGCTGTTCATCCTGGGATCGAAGCGCTCTACTGAACTCAGTGGAGAGTTATCATCGAACCCACCTGAACACACGCGCGCACACACACACACACACACACACACACACACACACACATTTCTAATTAGAACTACACTTGTAATAAAAGATATCACATACAATTACCATATATATATATATATTGTGTTGGTGTTTAGTATGCTTTATCTCACTCACACACACACTACATTTTTTGTTTGAATAATTTTTTGTCTATAAACAGTGTGTTAATCTTATTTTATCATCAGCATCCAGTTCTGACCCTAGCTAGCTCATTGCTGATTGTCCAAAGCTGAGGTATGTTCCCAAATCTGATACACACACACACACACACACACACACACACACACACCATAAAATGAATTAAATTTATTCACTTAATCAGTATTATAATACTAAGAATGACTTGCTGTATTAGTGTTAACAGAAAAGTAAATACTATAGATTTTCTAACATTTCTATTTAAATGATATTTATATTACATTTATTATGCACCAATTATAGAATAAAAGTTATAAAGCACCATTATATCGGCAGTTCCAATTCCAGAGTAGGAATAAGTTTACAGATCATATCAGTCCTGAGGTGTGTGTGTGTGTGTGTGTGTGTGTGTGTGTGTGTGTGTGTGTGTGTGTGTGTGTGTGTGTGTGTGTGTGTGTGTGTGTGTGCTTCTGTTCGAAAGATAAAGTAATTAATTTTACCACCTGCCTGCGCTAAAGGTCGACGTTTGGGTCTATAAACATCGCTGAGTCGTGATAATCCGCATGACAGCTCAGTCACTCATTCACAAACTCGCCTGTCTCACCTTTCGCTCTCTTGCTCTTATCGAAAGGTCAGCTGTTCTACGGTATAATCGGAATACGACGGACGTTAAAGGAGATTGAACCTCACGCTACTGACATAAAAAATAAAACGCGATATTTTTTAATCGGGGTTTCATCCAAAACGATATTTTACTAGGTGTGTTATTGTGCTGGTACCTTATATATAAAGTGTGGACAGGTGTCTCCTTAACCTTACGATATTTTTTATATCATAAGTGGTGGTCAGTTCACAGCAGTACCTTTTATGGGCATTTCTTCACTTTTTAGTTACATTTTTACACTTAATCAGCCAATTAGAATAATGAGATATTTTGGCTGTAAAATAAAAAAAAACAGAAGCTGCATCTGAAGTGGTATTTAGATATGAAATATATATATATATATATATATATATATATATATATATATATATATATATATATTAGTACACCCCCACCTCGTGTCCGGCTGGATTACTCCCTCCCTCGCGTACGGGCGTTTCCTTACCTACGACGTAGAGGCAGCCGTTCAGTTCGCTCACTCCGTTTCCCGCTCTCCTCTGCCCCATCTCGCGCACGTCGCTCCATTTGTTGAGGTGCGGGTCGAAGCGTTCGACGCTCGACAGGGACGCGACGCCGTCGTTCCCTCCCACGGCGTACACGTAGCTCTAAGGGCGGACGCAAACATGCAGTGAAAAATGATTGCCTATATATAAATCCAGGTAGAAAGAGTTAGAATCCCATCATGCTTTGCTCTCACCCCTAAAGCGACAGAGCCGACACCTCCTCGAGGGGTGTTCATGGGGGACACGGCGCTCCAGCGGTCCGCCTCGATGTCGTATCGCTCTACGTCGCTAAAGCAGGAGTTATCGTCCAGGCCTCCTATAGCGTAGATCGGACCTCCGAGTGTAGCCAGTGCGATGCCACGCCTACACACACACACACACACCAGTACAACAAAATGTAAGATCAAAGCCTCTGAAAGAAGAGAAAGAACCGGAGCTGTGTCTCGCACCTCTTTGTGTTCATGGAGGCCTTCATCATCCACTTGTTGGTGAACGGGTCGAACATCTCCATGTTCCCCAGGTGCTCGCTGCCGTCATGGCCGCCCACTGCGTACACCTTTCCTGTGGACGTTTCCGTTCAGATTTTTCTCCAATACTCTTTATTCATCTCTCTTTCCCTCTCTCAATCTAGTTCTTTCAATCCACATGTTTTACTTTCTCCATCTCCTGCTTTCTGCCCCCCAAGTCTCGTTCTCTCCAGCTTCCTGCCCGTGGGAAAAGCCTTTCCTTTTTTTTAATTAACATGGATTAATGCGATAATACAGTGTTTTAAAAAGACCCTGTGAACACGTTAATAATAAAACGTAACTTGAACAGACGAGCAGATGAGTCCAGAATACGTGCGCTTAACGTGTTTAATTAGAAAACTGCTAAGGAACAAGTTTAACGTGGTTTAATGTAATAACACAGTGTTTTAAAATACCAAACTGCTCGTCTGTACACAATTTACTATATTATTAATGTGTTTACTGAGTTTGGTGTTTTAAAGACGCTCTCTTATCGCATTAAGGAAGGTCCACTGCCCATCACTCTATTGCCTTCTCTTGCTTCGTCTCGATCCCTTTTTGATCCCTTTTTCCTGTCCATTTGTCTCTCTCTCAGTCTCTCTCTTTTTCTGTCCCCTTGTGTTTTTGTGTCTCTCCATTTTTCTCTCTCTCTCTATGACTATTCCCTTCTCTCTCTCTCTCTCTCCCTCCCTCCCTCCCTCCCTCCCTCCCTCCCTCCCTCCCTCCCTCCCTGGAGTGGGAGCTCAGTGATTAAGGTTGCTGGGTTACTGATCAGAAGGTTGGGGGTTCAAGCCCTGGTATCGCCAAGCTGCCACTCTTGGGCCCTTAAGCAAGGCCCTTAACCCTCTGTGCTCCAGGTGCACCGTATCATGGCTGACCCTGCGCTTTGACCCCAGATTCTGAGAAAGCTGTGATATACGAAGAACGAATTTCACTGTGCTGTAAAGTATATGTGACAAAGTCTATTCAATTCTATTCTATTCTCTCCGTTCCTCCCTCATTCTATCTCTCCCTGTGTGTTTGCTCGTTATCTCCTGGTCCTCACCTTCTACTGAGATGACTCCTACGTGCCTGCGCCTGCTGTTCATCTCGGGCCCGAAGAACCAGCTGTTCTTGCTGATGGAGTAGCACTCGATGCTGCGGAACGGATCTCCGGAACCTCCTCGTCCTCCCACGCAGAACAGCACACCTGCACGAGGTCAAAGGTCAACAGGAAGGCTTAGACCGCGAGCTGAAGTCCTGCAGAAACCTGGAGGCAGGCGTGCGTCAGCTCTGGTGTTCTGACCTGCGGTGTGTTTGCGGGGCGTGGTGCGGATCGAGTACTCGAAGTCCGGCACGCTCTTGTTGCTGAGGTGCAGGTGGTAGTTCCTGGCCTCGTCCAGCAGGTCCCTGCAGCTCAGATCCGCCTTGATCATGTCCTCTTTAGCCACGGTGCCTGTAAGGAAGCCCACGGGGAGCAGCGGGAGACGGACCTGCAGCACAACAACTCAATCCTTCGTATTTCGCAGGGTTCCTACAGATTTTTCATTTTGTACTTTTCCCAGACTCAAATCTACAAACTTCCCTAAAGATTTTTAAGACCATATTTAACATCTGAAATAGTGATCTTTAAATCCCAACTTTTATATGTGTTACATTACAATCTCTGAAGTTTTCCATGTGTTTAGTCACGCAGTAGGGGGCGCTGTACTGTCATAATGGGCCATTTTTGCAGACGATTGAAAATGAAAGGGTGGACGCGGAGCTTTTTTGGACAAAAACGTGGATTTTTAAATCAAAGCCTCTCTTTAAAAAAAAAAAATTTTTTTACAAATTCGTAATTTTATATTTTAGAAAACGAAATAAGGCAATAATATATAAACAATATTTGTCAATACTCAAATGCTATTGATGGTGTGTGTGTGTGTATATATATATATATATAAAATACACACACACACACCATCAATAGCACTGACATTACAGCAGCTATAAACAGTCAGTACTTTCCTCTCTCTCTCTCTCTCTCTCTCTCTCTCTCTCTCTGCCTTACTCTTTCTATATTTTGGGTATCTCCTAGTCTCTCCATCTTCCCATCTGTCTGTTTATCTTCCTTATTTCAACCTGGCTGTCCCTCTCTCTTTGTCTATCTGCTATCTTTTATCTCTCTCCTTGTCTCTCTGTCTCTCCCTCCCTCCTTCATGTTTCTTTCCCCCTGGTTGTATTAATGCAGATCGTGACCTGAGACATGATCTGATGGAGCCAGTGCTCGTGGTGCTGTGGATTGGCTTTGAGCCACTTGACGGCGGCTTCGTACACCTGCGTCTCGGAGTGGATGTTGAGATCGCTGGAGCCGAGCAGAGTCCTGAGGTGCTGCGGCGAGACGCGCGTGAAGTCGTCGCTGTCCAGCACCTGGCCGAAGTGCTCGCAGGCGTAGCGGTCGGCCATGTCCATCAGGTCCACGCGGTGGTGGCTCTCGGCGAAGGTGCGCACGGCGAGGCAGTTGGACGGGTGGAAGTGGGCCTTCATGTACTCGCAGCAGGCCCGTGCCACCAGCTCCACCTGCAGGATGCACGCGGCGTAGAGCAGCGGCTGGACGTTCTCCACCGTCAGGGTCAGGCGTGACGAGTAGGCGAAACGCACCAGGTCCTGGATGGCGTCACCGTCGAAGTCGCGGATCTCGATCAGCTCCTGCTTGGCTTCGGCCATGTCCGAGAGGAACATCGCCCGGAAGTACGGCACCACGCAGGCCAGCACCAGCTTGTGGCAGGGGATCAGCCTGGTGCCCACCTTCAGCCACGAGAAATTATAGGAATCAAAAACAATGGTCTCGATTAAAAACACATTCAAATATAATATATATATATATATATATATATATATATATATATATAAGATACCAGGGGTATAAAGTAGGGGAGTACTCATTGACTGAACAGTGTGATGCAGACGGTACCTTTAGCGTGACGTCACAGAGTTCTCCGTTCTCGTAGAACTGTCGTAGAGAGTTGTGGAACTCCTTCCAGGCTTCGTGAGCCTCAAAGACGAACGAGCCGTCCGCCGCGTACTCGCTCTCGGGCGACTGAGACGTGCACTTCGTCCTGAGCTTGTGCTGCTTTCCATTCTCTGCCGCCGTGTCACCCGGTGCCATGGTCACTCACACACACACACACACACACACACACACACACACACACACACACCTGCAAAGTAACGACAGAGGGAAAGTCTGAGGTAATATGCAAATAGTTCAGGAGACGCAACCAGACCGCTCACACACACACACACACACACACACACACAAGGAACCTGCTCTCCAGCTGCAAAAGTAATGACACCCGGTGACTTTCCATGAAGAGCGAACAGACTTAAGATGCGCTCGGTGCAGCCGTATATCTGACATCCGCAAACTTTTAGCGAAATGCGTTATTACTCCATCCACCTACACCCTCATTCTCCATCCCTTACTCACTCTCTCCTGCTCCCATTCCCCACTCTCTATCTCTCCCTCTCTCTTAATCTGACCCTCTATCTCTCAAACGGTCCCCCTCTCTCTTGCTCTCTCTCTCTCGTTCTCTTCCTTTATCACTACCTCTCACTTCTCTTCTTTCTCTCTCACTTCCTATTTTTCTCTCTCTCTCTCTCTCTCTCTCTCTCTCTCTTTCTCTCCCATACTCTGTCCTTCTCGATCCTTCTGACCCTCTCTTTCACTTTTGCCCAACTACTGCCACTTTTTCTCTCTATGTCCAACTCTCTCACTCCCTCGCTTTCTCTCACACCCTATATCACTATTTTTTTCTCCCCCCTCCCTTGTTCCCTCTCCCTTTCTCTCTCACGTTCTCAGTCTCTCCCATTTAGCTCCCCCTCAATCAATACCCACCCCATTTCTCTCTCTAACTCTTTTCCTCTCCCACATACTGTCTTTCTTCTTTACTTTCTCTCCTCTCTCTCCCATTCCCTATCACTCTCCCCCTTTATCACTTCTTCTCTCACTCTACTCCTCTCCCTCCCTCACCTTTTTCTTTCCTTGTCTCTCCCATTCCCACTCTTGCTGTCTTACTTTCTCTCCCTTCCTCTCCACCTTTATGATAACCTCTCTCATTCCCCTTGTTCCTCTCCCTTTCACTTCAAATCCCTTCCTCCCTCATTCTGTCTCTCTTCTTCACTCTCTCTCATTCCCTATCCCTCTTCAATTTTTCTCTGCATATCTCTCCCTCCCTCCAGTTTAATGAAACACATTTAAGATGAATCTGACAGTAAAGCCCGTGTTCTCTCGTTTCGTCCTGAACCGAGACGGATGAATAGACTCTGTAACACACTCACCTCATCAACATGCATTCAGCAGCGTGTGTGAAGGCCGGAGCCCATTTTCACAGCGAGACCCATCAAAGGCTCTTTGTTTCTCTCGCCAAGCTTCCGCTCACGGAGTGTGCACTCTCTCTCTCTCTCTTTCTTTCTCTTGTTTACCGCTGCACTCGTCCTCGTCCCTTCATCATCATCATCATGCTGCAAGTAACAGGAGAACAGAGTGACTGTTCCTGAAATTAATACCCTACAGGTTATTCTATCCGCCCGGGCCAACCTTTCAGCCGGACCGGCTCGCATCGAGGAAATAAAACACTCCAGATCAAAGATGATCACTTTCTTATAACAACACTTCGTCCCACAGTAACGACATACATTCATTAAATAACGCGCTGTGTACTTTTTGTCCGTTTACAGCTACATTTAACCTCGCATCCATACAACACGACTGGCTTCCTGTTCTCATTTTTGCCACAGCAGCTTCCTTCAGGTACCAGAGTGACCACAAAAACACAACACTTGCAGTTTTACCCCCTGACACTGGAGACTCCTTCCAAATAAATATATGGCGGCCTGATAACAAATCTCTCGATCAATAAATCAATGTTACATCCTTATAAGCTGGATCTACGATCACACACACACACACACACACACACACACACACACACGCACGCACGCACGCACGCACGCACACACACACACACGCACACACACACACACACACACGCACACGCACACGCACACAATCCAATCGAGCGTTACTGTGGAAACGATCCCTTACTAATTAATCAATTATTTAGGACCTATTGACCAATCAGAATCGAGAATACGAGGCTACATTAGAACGTGTTGAAAAAAAAAAGAAATTTAGAACCATTTTAACGCCTCGATCGAATAAATTAACGATTATTACTATTATTAATTACTTATTGTTTATTTAGTTCTATTACCAAATTAGCAAATAATAAACAAATAATATCTTAAATAAATAATGCAGATTATTTGCTCTCCTGACAACCGCGCGCTTCAAGATTATTAAAAGCCCATTATGTCAAAATAAATCTCTAAAATTAAACATCTAAAATAATAACAGTCTGTCCTCAGTCTATAGGATTAGCATTATTATTATTATTATTATCATCATTATTAGCATTGAAACCCCACTCACTCAGTGTGCACGAGACATTAACGTTCGTCCTCCACAAACCGGAAGCGGAAGCGCTTTTGACAAAAACAAAGCTTGTAGAAATAGAAAAATAATATAAATGCTGTTGATCAATAAAATAATTATATAACTGTATAATTCGCTGTTTTACCCAGAGGATAATGCAGGCGGGTTTTGACGACAAGGTTGTTGTCAGAGGCTCCTCCGCAAAGGACTCTGGGAAATGATGTCCAAACCCTACAAAATACCGGAAGTGCTTTGGTTTAATGATTAATACGATGCGAGAGATTTTCTTTCCGTTTTCTTTTCATTTTCTTTTCATTTTTTTTATTTACCAATGCAAAATTGTCATGTTTATTTTCACTCGTGGGATTTTTTATTCTGTAAATAAGTATCTGAATTATCAATCGTTTATATTTAACTTGCTTATGAGTCTTTAATCTTATGCAAATTATTTTATTATTATTATTATTTATTTTATTTAGTATTATTATAATTGCTATTATTTATTTTATTATTACATATATTTTATTTATATTATTACTACTATTATTTAATTGTATTGTTTACTGTTTATTATTATTTATTAAAATTTATAAGAAAATGTAAAGATCTGCTTAATGTGGAATAAAAAAGCGTTGAGTCGTTTGAGAGCAGAAAGAGTCGACTCTAATTGGAGAGCTGAGCCAAATGAACCGACTCGTTCAAACGACAAATAATAATTTTTTTCATAATAATTAACATGAGATGTGGATGATGTTTTTAAGGAAAAAAATTGGATGGTCTGTTTGTGGATCAGTGAATTTCTTTTTTTAATTTGTAAACCAATTAGAACATTAATTTTTAATGATTTTTTACTAAAATATATGATAATAGCACCAGCAGGTGTGAGTTAAATAAAAAACAGAGAGATAATAAACCATCTACAGGCTAAAGTAACATGTTGAGGTCATTGTGAACATTGCAAGATCCAGACCCAAATACCTGCTGAAAACTGGGTCAATGCTTGAAAAGTTTCACAGTGTTTATCAAATATTAACACACACACACACACACACACACACACACACACACACACACACACACACACACACACACACACACACACACACACACACAGAGATATGGTACAGTTCATGCAAGCTCCATCGCTGAATCGCGTCTCTCCACCGTGGAGAGGTTTTTAAAAACGTGAAGCTGAAACGTGAGGTTGCTCAGAGTAGCTTTAGAAGGCGTTGTTGATTTCTCCTCCAGGACCTGGATCTTCAGGCGGCCCTTTTTCCTCAGAGGTCACGACATACATTTTGGATGATGTCCATTTGTAAATCTGAAAAGCTGTAAAAAGAAAGATTACTATTACAGTTAAAAACCTGAACTGAATATTTTCCCATTTGACCCAATTTCACTTTTATTAACCACATCTTCATTAACAAATAATTCAAGGTGTGTGTAGATGCAAAAGTGACATACACTATTCCCAAAAGTATTGGGACACCTGACTTTTCCACCCATATTCCACCCAAACCACAAAGTGGTACTTTTTTGTATAGAACATCTTTATAAGCAGCATGAAATTTTCCCTTCAATTGAACTAGGAGACCCAAACCTGTTCCAGCATGACAATGCTCCTGTGCACAAAGCCTGCTCTATGAAGGTCTGCTTTACATGGGTTGGAGTGGAAGATCTGCTGCTATAGAGCTCCAACCCTATTGAACATGATGAATGTGAACTCTGGCTGCACTGCAGGCCACAACACACAGCAATTTGTTGGGATTATAATTCTATATACACACATGCCTTTTCCTACACTCACCTATGACCAGAAGCAGACCTGCCAGCAGCTGGAAACAGCTGTACATCAAAGGAAGTGTGATGACCTGTGACAGCTGATGTGGAGGGAAGAAAAGCTGCAGGACCGTACCACAAATCTGCATGTTCTGCGCTCCGGTCTCCATCGCAATCGTCCTTCCTCTTCAAAAACAATTTCACACTTTATGATTATTAAATGTACATAACAATGTTATATTCTTAAAACAGTTAAAATTCACCCATATAAACTCTGGTTTTTTAGACATAATTTATGGGCCACCTAAAGATTTAAGACTCTGTTTCAGTGTTTTTTGCATAATCTGCATAATCTCAACATCTCAATTCCTTATATGGAGCATATAAGTCATGAATATTAATGACTCGTGGGTGGGTAAGTAATGCTGAATGGACAAAAGACTGTGGACACCTGACCATAAGATTGTGATGTGCTTCTTGTTGAGCATTCCACATTACATCTCCATTGGCTGGTATGATAAATTTCATTCTTCTGGAAAGATGTTCCACTAGATTTATGTGGAGATTCATTCAGACTCATGGGTGTTAATAAAGTCAGGAGAGGTGAGGAGGCCCATCACTTTCATGATGCTCCATAGGGTTTAGAACTTTATAGCAGGAGATCTTCCACACACTTCCAACCCATGGAAAGCAGATCTTCATGTGCACCGGAAGAACATGTTTGGGTCTCCAAATTCAAGCAAATGGAGAATCTAATGCTTCTGCATCGAAGTCGTTCTTGTATGCCTCTGAATTTGTAAAAGAAGTTTGTGTTTATCGAGAATAAAATGTGTGTAAGAAATAATTGCTGTCTGCCTCATGAGAACGTAAATGTTTAGACAGCAGACAGGATTTTTTTCTCACCGTTTCCAGGACTGGCGAACCAGAACGGAGATGATGAAGCCTGTGGTGTAGCCGATGGCAGGAAACACACTGCCGGTGATCAGGATGGAAGTGTCGGTGTTCCACAGGCCATTGTAAAATAAAACACTGGCAATTCCGACACCTAACATCACCAAACCTCCGAATACTGAGCCCACCTGTACGATAGGAGAACAGAGTCAGAGGACGCGTCATAGAAACACCTGAAACACCTCTCCCACTCCAAGTCTCCTGAGTTCATCTTATTCTAAATTCTGTCATTAATGAGGAGGGAGTCGGATTGGTTTTTTTTTTTCTTTTTTATTCATTTTCAAGTATTCTTTAAATTACTTTTTTTTTACTCTTCAGATGATTATTTTCACATGATTCTTTAGATAAGTAAAAAAAAACATTTATCAATTTTGCAAATTCTATTACTCTATTACTCTTTAATTTCTTTTTAGGAATAAAAAAGAAAAATCAATATGGAAAAGATTTTATATTGATAAAAAATTATTTATTTTTATTATTTTCATTTTGCTCTTTAATTCTTCTCGTTTTTATTCATATATTTTTAAACATATACATTCTTAATTTTACATCACCGACAAGCCGATAAAATAATTTCATGGATAAATAATAATAATATTAATAATAATAATAATAATAATAAATATTTCTATCAATTTTGTTTTCATTTTATTTTCTATAGTTTCATATTTTTCTACAGTAAATAAAATTCTTTATTCTTTATATACTCTTATCTAAATCTTTTTTTTTTTTTTTTACATATTTTACAGATTATAATATATATATATATATATAAATTTTTTTTTAATTATTATTATTTATATTATATTTATATTTTATTCTTTTAATATTTTTTTTGTCACGGACAGGTTGATAAAAGAATTCAATAGATAAATAATAATAATAATAATAATAATAAACTATACATTTTGTTTTAATTTTATTTTCTCTAGGTGAATTTTTTCTAAAATTAATAAAAAAAAATGTATTCTTCATTTTTTTAATTATTATCTTTTTTCTTTTTACAAATTTCACAGATTATAAATAATCTAAATATATTAAAACATTTTAAATAGAGATAAATAATAAAAAAAACCATTTTCATCCATTTTGTTTACATTTTTTTTCACAATTTTTACAATTTTTTAGTTTTTATACTTAATTTTTTTTCACTCTACTTTTAAATTCTTTTTACCTACTTGTTTTTTCTAATTAATGATTTAATCATTTTACAGACCCGTCAATAAAATAATTGTACTGCACTCTGTACTGTGAATGATTGCACTTGTGGCAAATAAGTATTATTTTCAATATCTGGTGTTTTCACTATTTCCATTCCAGATCTACTAATAATTCTTTTTTATTTGCCTGAAATAGCAAATTATACCCTTTTTTACCTTCAGTAATATTCGTGCCACTTTTGGCCACTTGTAATTAACGAAAACGCCGCAGCTCACAGGGACGATCAGACTGATACATGCCAAACCTGTACACAGAAAACCATCTTATTTAATAAACTACAGACGAATTCATGCATGAGGTCAATTTATAATACAAACAGAAACAATAGAAATGTCAATATTTGTGGTTTAATAACTAAAAGTGAATGAACAGTGAATGGTAACAGCAAACGTCTGCATTCTGCATGGTGTGTAGATTAGAAAAAAAAAATTGAATGTACCTCTATTTAAAATGTCAAAATAAATGACAAAAAACCACAAAAAACACAATTGTCTTTTTTCTTTTGTTGTATGATTTCCATTTTCATCCAGAAATGTTTCATGTTAGGAAACATTAGATAAAAATGAAACATTCCTGGATGAAAATGGAAACGCTCCTGGTGGTGAAGGTACCATACAGTAGGTGGGAGAACTTGGAGTTTGTTTATTTACCTATGTTCAAATAAGGGATCTTCAACCCTCCTGCATTCACCCATGTACGAGAATAGAGATAGATGTTTAGAGGCATGGTGCCCAGTCCCAGCAGGGTGGACACGCTGGTCAGGGTGATGCTGAGAGGCAGGAAGAGAGAAGGAACATCAGGAAAAATTGAAATGGTTAATCAGGGAACACTGTAATCTGTATGGTCAAATCCTTGCTGAGATCTTGGCTTGGTCTTCAGTCGCTGTAGCTCATCTGCAACAAGGATGCCTTTTTAACAATACATGAAACATTTTCAGACACCGAACTGTACTTTTCCTTGTTGTTGGAATGTTTCTGGGGCTTTCAAGAGAAGTGTGTGTTCCATTAATATGCAGTTTTTATTATATGAAAACCTGAAGAACTTAAAAAATGGAGCTGAAGGACCACTGAGGAGCAAAAAAGATGGATACAAGAAACTATACCAGCTCCAATGTCAAGGAATCAAAATCTCTGTGTGGTAAGGTTCCCTCAGGAAGGAACTTTGAGAGGAACCAAATCATTAGAGTACAGAGATGCAGTTAAAGTCTTAAAATGAGTACGGGACAATATTTACAATGATATTGACACTTGAGGTTGTACCTGAGGTCCATATCTCCATCCAGCCAGTATGTGAGGATGTTAGAAATGGTTCCTCCAGGACAAGATCCGATGACAACGATGGCGACGGCCTGCACCGGTGAAACAGAGAATGTTCGAGCCAGCAGGTACGAGGTGAGGGGCATCACGACTAGCTGGCACACCAACCCGACTAAGATACCACACGGGTGCTTCAAGTTGAACCATACCTTCATCACCTTCACCGAGCAGCCCAGGGAGAAAATCACCAGTGTGAGCATGACGGCTAAAGTCCATTTCAGTGCCTGTTGGACGGCTGGAGAGCTTTCAAGCGTGGAGGTGGTGTTAAGTTCACTGCTGTTATTCCACATGATGAGCTGCAAGACCAGACTGAAGACAAGGAGTCTGTGTGTGTGTGTGTGTGTGTGTGTGTGTGTGTGTGTGTGTGTGTGTGTGTGTGTGTGTGTGTGTGTGTGTGTGTGTGTGTGCGCGCGGGAAAGAACAATCTCTGTAATCTCTACCTCAGAGTTCAGAGGAATGAGGAGGGGTCTGTGAAACTCAATCTGTAAGATGATTAACTCACCATTTCCAAGAAACCAACTTTCTTTTGCTGAAGTTTCTAAAATCAGCTCCAAATTCCTGACGACGGATTTGAAAACAGCTTACAGTATAACTCACATGTCCACTCACATGTCCAACACAACAGCTGTATACAGGTGTTCACCCTCCACCTTCTGAATAAACGCAGCTCGTCATCTTTCTGTGTAACTTTGTGTGATTCTGCGGGATCTTCTCTGTCATTAAGACTTTCCTGTGGAGAAAAACCTCCTGGTTGTTTTTCAAAACACTGATGATCTACATACCACAGTTATAACGTCTTCATGTCTTCATGGAGGTCAGGTTTTGGTCGTTGTGATGCAGGAACAGTGGTCAGGTTTCTCAGTTCAGCAAACACAGACCTTCTATATAATCTTGTTCAGACTTTGTGGTAAATGTTTGAAGAACTATATTTATGTAGGTATGAAGGTCTTTGTATTTTTCATGATTCCACGTTTCTTAATTTCACCTCAGCGTATCAGCAGCGAGTGACGGGTGATGTAGTAAAAAAAAGAAAAAAAAAGAAAAAAGAATAATACAAATAAAAAAAATGTTTTTCTTTAAAATCTCATTCAAATCTAAAAGATCACTTTTAAAAACATATAAATAATTTTTTTATCATTTATGTTTTGACTTTCTGCTTGGATCATAAAAATTTCCACAAAAAACAGAGTTTCCTTAATCTGATTTTCTACTTTTTTATCTTCGTATTATTATAAGCAGTAGGAGGAGGACGAGGATGAAGAGGACGATGAAGACTATTCCTCATATTTTCATTATAGTAGCTGTAGTAGTAAAAGTAATATGATTAATACCACTCTACTACAACCATTATCATTATTAGTAGTACTGTTATTTTTATTTCATTCACGCTTTTCTTCTTCTCTTTATTACTATTATAAACAATTTTATTAATAAATAAGTTAAAAATGTAAAGAATTATAAATGTCCTGCATTTAATTTGAAATGTCCATTTCGATTTTATTCATTAGATTAACAATTTATACATATATATATATTTTTTAAATAATTTAATAATTTATGATTCACTCCGTAATTAATGATTTTATACTTTAATTAGAGTTTCATTATATCCACTGGGGGAATCCAGAACCTCAGATGTGTCTATTCGGACCGAGAAGCTTTTTCACATAATGATAATATAATAAAATATATTCCAAATGCATCATTATGACTAAATAATTAATCATTAATAACTGAGATAGTAAGTGATGTTCATCAGATCCTTTCTTGTGACTGCAATGTGCTTCTGTAATTTTCTAATTAAATCTAAATGATATAAAGGCACATCAGGTTCAATAAAAGAAATAAATAATAAAATAAATAATCGCAGACGAATTAAAACGTTTTGCGTGACCTGAACCCGAGGCTCAGACAAAACTATTATGATGATGATGATGATAAAACTAGGTGAGAAGATGCAACGTGAAACCTGCAGCATGATGATTAATGGCGTGAGATGAATCGTGTTTAAACGTACACTTGTTACCCGTTTGATATTTTGCAACTCGCACTTGATTTTTTTTTTTATTGCCTTGGTTACAGATATAAAAAAAAAAATCTGAAGTAGGTCATCATCATCATCATCATCATCATCTTTCCATCAGATTATTTATCATCATCAACTGCACAGAAATTCATCTTTCATAACTAAAAAAAATAAAGAAAAGACGGAGATTTTAAACGTCAAATGGATTTATTACAGGTCAAACATGAGCATGGATCTGTACAGAGACTCCGATCCCGAGACGCTACTTGTGTTTCTTCTTCTTCAGAAGTGCATCTCTGAGTGCAATCTGTGGATATAAAGAAGTAAATGTACATTTCCTTTTTTTTTTTTTTGGCAAAAATGAGAAACAAGAAATAAATTGTACCTGTTTATCTCTGAAGGAACGTTTGCCTTTGGTCCGGATGCTTTGACTCTGCTTCATCATCATGAAGTTCTTCTTCTTCTTCTTCTCCTTGTTACTGGTGCTAGCGTACGGGTTCAGCTTGTTCCTCCTCTTCATAAAGTCCTTCCTGTCTGTGCGGCCGGCCTGGAAACCATTAACAAACAAGTGTGAAAGTGCGAAGTGCGAGCGAATTCCACAGAGTGATGGAATATGATGGACGTATCCAGGAGACGCGACTGAAACAATGAGCGACTGGTTGAGTGACTGACAGTGAGGGTGAAGGAAAGAGGAGGAGTGGGTTGATGTAAAATCTAAAATAAACTGAGCTAATTAATTTCTCAGGAACTCCTGGTTCCACAGCTCCAACTGACTGTATCAGACTGCAGAAAGAACATTTTAGGTGTTTGCATGATTTATAATCACACTCTTGGTGTCACCCAGATGAGGATGAGATTCACATTTGAGTCTGGTTCCTCTCAAGGTTTCTTCCTCATACTAAGGCTTTTTCCTTGGTGTGTGTGTGTGTGTGATTATGTCTCACCATGGCCGTGGCCAGTCTGGTCTCTTTATCAGATTTGGGTTTCTTGTGTAAACGCTCGATGTCTCTCAGTGTCAGCAGTTCACCTCTGAAACACAACACACACCACAGTTTTCAGCCAAAAGGAGAAATCATTGAAGAGAATCCAGAATGAATGTGTTGTGAGGATGTTCTGCACCTCTCCGTGTCCTCGTCTGTCTTTCTCTTCTGTCCTTTACCGGGTGCTGCCTTCATGTCCTTGGCCATCTGAGCCAGACGGATCTTTTTAAAGTCATCCTGCGTGAGGAGGCGGCTGGTGCTGACCGCTGCGGCTTTAGCTTTCCTCTCTTCTGCAGGGATACTCTGGAGCTTCTCCGCCTGACACACACACACACACACACACACACACACACACACACACACATACACACAGAGCGCTTAATAAACTGGCATAAGAGCATTAGTCCTACTGCAATTCACTAAACAGACACCAGAGGGAGCCAAACAAAAGAACCTTTGCCCCTTACCACTTCTTCCTGATCTTCATCAGACGAGTGGTGCACATTCACCCATTCACCGTCATCATCATCTTCCTCACTCATGCTCGCACTCTCCCAGCCATCTACAAAGAAAATAAATAAGTATAAAATGTGAATTATAGTCCTGGGATTAAAGCAGTTGAAGTGTTTATGTGCAGGAGATACACAGTCTTACCTTCATCTCCATCTCCTTTGGGCTCTTCTGTCTCCACATCCAGAACTTCTGCTCCAGGTATGTAGTCTTTAGCCTCCAGCTCACCGTAGTCATGGATCCGAGCTTCAGCTGTGGTCTCTGTGGGTTTGCCCTAAGAAATAAAAAGTCAGTCAGTGAGTAAGTGAATGTCAATTCAGTGTGCAAGTAAAAGTCTGAGGGTGGTTTCCTGTCCTCACCCGGTCTTTCCTGTGAAGCATGTGAGGATTGAGATCTCTGAAAAGCTGAATCAGTCCTCGAGCAGACATCACCACATCTACACATCACACAAAAAAAAAAAAAAAGTCTGAAGAGTTTCCTCTCGTTTACATCGATATTACAGAAAGAAAGGAGACGGACGTGGTATGTATGGACGCGAGATGATACGAGACGAGACGAGACGTACTCTTATCTTTGTGAGATTTGTACAGGGTGAGATCCTGGAGCAGGTCTTCAGACATGGAGAGAGGACAGCGAGCTACGACTTCCTTGATCGCATTAATACTGAGACGAGGAGAAGAGAGAAATCAATTAAATTCGTTTATTACTTCATAAAACGATGTGATGAGCAATTCCTCAGAGAACACACACGTAAAAAGTCACAACCTGCAGATTTTAGGGTTATAATGTGTAAAACGGCGGCGAATACTTTTGGTTGCCAGTCGCAGTCTGGGGCCCTGTTAATAAGCTGTTAATAAGTAATTAATACGTAACGCACGCTAACGACGCGTTTATTACAATAATGGAACAATTCATGCTGAATGTGAGTCACGTGTAAAAGTCACCTACCCGACCGTCATCACCTCTCCTGAATTCCTGTCCGTGACGAAGTTGTTGGCGATGGTCATGATCACCGGCTCGATGATCTGCACCGGGGACGAGAACAAACGTGAGGTTTTGTGATGCACATGATCATGAAGCTATTCTGGATTCTGATTGGGCAGGAACTTTTGTATGAACGTGCGCCCTCTAACACGCTATTGTTTCCACAATAGTTTGAAGTAAACCAGGGAGATTTAACGCACGTTGTCAGAAGGTACACAGGACGATGTCTTTTGCACTCTGATTTATGAAGGTCGGTGCTCCCTGTGACTGTGCGTGCAGCGTTGTGCTGCCATCTGTTGAAACTAATCTCAAACCATTTTGATACCCCCTCATAATATTACAGGAAGGAGTCTTCAGTGTTTTTTTTTTTGTAGCTAGTGATCACAAGGGCTTACTAACATCAAGAAAGAAAGGATGAGAAACCCGTGGTGAGGTTTACCTCAGGAGGAACGAGCTGATGGGAGGCCTGGGCGGCACACAGGAGGATCCTAGTCACTTCTAAACGCAGAGAAAGCAAAAACGAGCAGTGAATCAAATGGATAAAGGAGTCAGAGAAGGTGTACAGAGGATGAAAGAAATGCAAGAGGAGCGATTCTTTGTACCTCTCTGATGAGGCTGGAGGAATCGCTGGACAAACGGGTAGAAGTTGAAGAGGAAGAGCTGGAGAAGAGGAAAAGAACGAGTAGATTAAATATCAAATGGTGGACAGTGGACCAGAACCCGGAAAAACTATCGGTATGGACTAATTTTACCTCATGAATTCCCACCAGTCTGGAGATGAGCTCCATCAGCATGATCTTCACCTCGAAACGCTCTTTCGAACTCTCCAGCTGCTTCAGGAGCTTCTCAGCAAAATCTGAAACGTCACGTGAGTCATGTTTGAGTGGAAAGAAAGAGAAAGAGGAGTGTTTTGGTAAACAAAGCAGTGACCTTGAGGTACCTTGAGGATCGTGGATGAGGTGGATGGCAGAGAAGTTAAAAACCTCAGGCTTTTTCTTCTTCTTGTGTTTCTGAGGAAACGTGAATAGACGGAATGTTAAAACATGGTGCTGATTTCCCTCAACAGGAAACACCCTGAGGTGGAGTGAGGGATGGAGAGAGAATGAGAGATAGGGAGAGAGAAGAAGAGACTTTGATGAAAGAGGGATAGAGAGGATGGAGGAGAAAATAGCAGGAGAAAGGTAATAGGGCAATGACAGAAGAAGAGACTGAGATGGCAGAGAGAGAAAGTTGAGAAAGGAGTAATAAATAATGAGATTGTGAGAAAAAGAGAGAGAGAGGGAAATAAAAAGAGAAAGAGAAGGAATGTGTAAAGGAGAGTCTCAGCTGGAAGAAGGATGAAGAGCAAGGAGAAAAAAGAGAAAGAGGGAAAAATATAGAGAAAGGAGGAACAAGAGAAGGAGACAGAGAGAGAGAGAGAGGGGGGGGGGGGATGACAAAAACAACCTTAAGGACTTTCATGGCTTTTTCCAGCTTCTTCTTGTTTTTGGACGTTTTCTTTCCTGTTGAATATCGAACCATCAGATCTCGAGCTGTAGGACCTTCATCCTGGAGGTGAGACGTTACTCTCCTTTAAACACATCATCTGGATTAACATGAAAAACTTTTGGGGGACACTTCTGTGGCTCACCTCCGATTCTGAATCGCTGTCCTTTTTCTCCTCGTCGTCTCTCCCCAGGAAAAAGGTCAAAGCGCCGACCAGGATCTGATCAGAACAAAAAAAAAAACGATTCAATCTCTCCAAAAGATGGAAAAAAAAAGCAGAAAATCGAGGAAAACTTTGTTCTACCTTTGTGACTTTGGAGAAACATGCTGTGGTGAGGACGTTAACGGTTTTAGCATCGTTCCTAAAACAAACAAAGTCTGTACTTAGGATAGTGGATAGTGCCTAAACTCCAGAAAAGTTGGGATGCTGTGTAAAATCTCATTAACTCATATTTTAGGAGAGGAATGTGGTCCCATATGTGTCTGATACAGGATTCTAGATACTCAACAGCTCTGGGTTTCCTTTGTTGTGTTTTTCGTTTCATGATGCGCCAATTATTTATTTTTTCAAACAGGACATGACCCATTGAGAATCACTTACATCACAAGACTTCTAAACACCTATTGTGTGTGTGTGTGTGTGTGTGTGTGTGTGTGTGTGTTTTAGTATGGAAGCAGAGCTTACTCACCAGATATTTCGTTTGTAGAGTTCCATCATCACGTCCAAGGAGATCTTGGCAGCGATGGGGTTTGAGTCCCTCAGCATGGTGTACATGAAGTTCTGCAAAGTCTAAAAACAAAATGCAAAATGTTCAGTTTCATTCTTACTGAAGAAATAAATCCTTTCATTCGTTCATACGGATTACACATTTATTTATAGGAGTTCAAGAAATTCACCTAGTGGACAAAACTGGAACTACATGAGTACAGGGTTATTGTATAAAAAGTTACAGAAATAAATATAGATTTTTTTATATTTGTGAATTTATGTAGAAAGAATAAGGATTATAAGGACAATCTTTTATACAGAACTCACCGTGTTCAGCTTGTTGTTCTTGTGCTTTGCGTTAATGTTCTTAATGTCGGTTACGATGTGTGTGTACAGAGTCTGGAGAAAGAGAGAGAGAGAGAGAGTTTATACTTCTGTCCTACACTGGCATCTTGCACGTTATTCATCAGTGTGTGTGTGTGTGTGTATCAGTGTGTGTATCAGTGTGTATCTGTGTGTGTGTGTATCAGTGTGTATCAGTGTGTGTGTATCAGTGTGTGTGTATCAGTGTGTATCAGTGTGTGTGTGTTTGTATCAGTGTGTGTTTCTAACCTTTCGTAGAAGTTTATCGTGACAGTGCAGGAGCTCGAAGAACAGCTCGAGGAGACTCGTAGGCTCGATCAGATCTTTGTTCCGTAAAAGGATCAAAGCTTTACAGAAGGTCTGGGAGGAACAAGAGGATGGAGATGAGACACGTCTCTCGCACTCACACACACACACACACGTTTACAAAGTGTTGCTTGCTGCTGAGAGACACGAGGAATAAACCATTACTCCAGTTTTTAAATAGATTAGGAAGAGCTGTACCATGCGCAGATCCGTCTCCAGCACCGTGTGGTGGCTCAGCAGCAGCTCGGTCAGTTCTTTAGGGAAGTTGGAGAGCTCTGTCTGGTAGCAGTGTCCCACCTGCAGAACAACACGCTGTCTGTCAGACTTACTGCACACTATTTAAACCGATAAACCCTTAAATTCTGCTGGTAGAGATCCTCACCTGAGCCAAGAACATCACCAACTCACCCAAATCCTTGTTCGATTTGTCAGGCTGGTGTTTGAAGACCTGAAGCATGGACTGGTAGTGACGAAGCTGCTGAAGGAACTGAACATCACGGAGGACATTGCTTATTAGAAAGAAGCATGATCTGGACATCACACAATGTTTCTAAAGACTTCTCAATGCTACAGAGCACAGAACTGCCGGGCCCTTCAGCGAGGCCCCTAACCATGATCTGCTCAGTTGATATCACTGTAAATGGCTGTAGATAAGGATGCCTTGTAAATGCGAATGATACACTGTGTGGCAAAAGTTTGTGGACACCTGACCATAATCTGTCATGATTGTTCTTTTTGCACATTTAGTCTCCATTCTTCTGGGAAGATGTTCCACTAGATTTTGTGGAGATTTCTTCAGATGCAATGGTGTAAATAAAATCAGGGACTGATGTGTGTGAGATATGGTGAGGGGGTCTGGAGAGCAGTCAGCGTTCACCTTCATTATGTTCAAAAGGTTTGGAGCTCTATAGCAGGAGATCTTTTACATCTTCCAAACCATGGAAAGCAGGTCATCATGGAGCTGGATTTGTGCACAGGAGCACTGTGATGCTGGAACAGGTTTTGGGTCTTTAAGTTCAAGTGAAGGCAAATGTTCCTGCTGCACCCAGAGACAACCGATACAACTGTGTCTCCACGTTTGTAATAACATTTTGTCCTGATACTTTTATCCAGATGGTGTATTACATGTTTACAATAAACAAACAGGTAGAAGATGAAAAGACTTTATTATTATTGATTATTTATCTGTCAAAACACAAGTAATTCATGTAATCTGATCAAAACGTGCTCAGTTTAGGTATGTGCATATTTCTGTAGTTTGGTTATTATATTATTGTATCCTTTTCACCCCATAAAATGAGGTTTTACCCCCTGCCATGTAAACAGAAGTGTATATTTCTGTATATTTATTATAGGTGACGTCATTGGTTTTTTTTTTATCTTATGTCCAAAATAAATAAATAAATAAACTATCAAAATATATCTGATCCCTCATCCATTATGAGATGGAAACACCTGGAAACAGCTGTTCTGACGTGTAAAATGTTTGAAAGCAGTAAAGTTCTCACCTCCTCGGTGTATGATTTCGGGTCTCTCTTGATCAGGTTTTGTAACTGCGGTAAATTTGTAGGCAGTTTGTTGTTGTTTCGCGACGACATGATGATATTAAAGTCCAAACCTTTTCACCTTTCAGTAATTCGAAATTATTTTCCTGTGTTTCAAAGAATACAAAAAAATAATCTGTTTTCTCAGACACGAGCGTGGCTCATATGGGAGTCGCCATGTTGCTGATGACGTGACAACGGAAAGCACAAAAGGACCAAAATGCGCGTTGTTGCGGGAGAAAGGGCGTTACGGAAATCTTTTACCGAGTAAAAGTGTTGATCACTTTTCCGAATCAGCAGCTGTGAAGATTGTTGTTTCCCCGTTCCACAGGAATCTTTCATTGAAATCTCTTCATAAACATCTAAAACACAACCATGTCAAATAACCCACATAGTGACGTTTCAACATCCTTTTCCATTTCTTGGTTTTCTTTTCTTTCATTACTTTCTACACTTTTATCCTTTCTTTCTTCATTCTTCTGAGTTTATGCTCTTTCTTTCTTTCTTTCTTTCTTTCCTTCTACAATGTTATGCTTACTTTACTTTTTCTATAAGTTTATACACTTTTTTCTACAACTGTATGCTTAATTTTTCTTTTATGAAACTGTATCCTTCCTTCCTTTCCGCCTCGTTTAAATTTTTATGCTGTTTGGTTTTCCATCTACAATTTTATGCGTTCTTTCTTTTTTCTATAATTTTATACTTATATATTATTATTATTCCTTTCTTCAATTTTCTGCTTTCAAACATGCAAACAATACAAAAGGACATGTATGAAATTTGATTAACAGCACCAGGAGGGTTATATGAGAGTGAGAGTGTAAAACTGGGTTCTGGAGTGGTAAATGTGTAAAACTGGGATCTGGAGTGTAAAACTGGGTTCTGGAGTGGTGAGTGTAAAACTGGGATCTGGAGTGGTAAATGTGTAAAACTGGGTTCTGGAGTGTGAAACTGGGTTCTGGAGTGGTGAGTGTAAAACTGGGATCTGGAGTGTAAAACTGGGTTCTGGAGTGGTGAGTGTAAAACTGGGATCTGGAGTGGTGAGTGTAAAACTGGGTTCTGGAGTGGTGAGTGTAAAACTGGGTTCTGGAGTGTAAAACTGGGTTCTGGAGTGGTGAGTGTAAAACTGGGATCTGGAGTGTAAACCTGGGATCTGGAGTGGTGAGTGTAAAACTGGGATCTGGAGTATAAAACTGGGATCTGGAGTGGTGAGTGTAAAACTGGGATCTGGAGTGTAAAACTGGGATCTGGAGTATAAAACTGGGATCTGGAGTGGTGAGTGTAAAACTGGGATCTGGAGTGTAAAACTGGGATCTGGAGTATAAAACTGGGATCTGGAAGGGTGAGTGTAAAACTGGCATCTGGAGTGTAAAACTGGCATCTGGAGTGTAAAACTGGGATCTGGAGTGGTGAGTGTAAAACTGGCATCTGGATGGTGAGTGTAAAAGCTACTCGGCTTTATCAGTCTTAATTAAGTCTATCTGGATTCAAAACCTTTAAGACTTGTGGACAAGTTATTCTGATCCAATCAAGACAAATTCCACGACAATCTGGTTTAAAGGCACGATAGTCTTTTATTTACAAATTGCAAATAGTCGAGTATGTAACAGCTGAAACATCATATCCACATCTGTCCGAGCGAAATATATACACGTTCATTTCAGTGACCAATCACTGGCACTCAGCAACCAGGAAAAGATTTACAAAGCAAATACTGTCGTCGTATCGCATCGAGGCAGCAATAAAATACAGGTAAAATAGGAATTTATTCGCTCTCTTCATCATTAAAACATCCTTTAAAAAAAGCTGTGGAGAAAATAATTTTATTTTAAAAAATCTATGCTTTTTTTTATTGTTGTGGTCAGCCGGAGGGAATGGAAGCGACAGGAGCGTACAAAAAATAATCCATAAAGCTATTATTGGAATTGGATTCGAGGAAGTGTGGGAAAGTTCTTGCTGGTGTTTTTAGGAACAATAACAGGAGCACAGAGAGATGAGACGTGGCGAGACGAAGGGAGACGAGACCACGCCTCTCTATCCTGACATCTTCTCCTCGGCTTGCAGACATCTGAGCACATACAGGATGACTTGGTAGCAGAAAATATATTGGTCCTAAAGACAGGAAAGGAGGAAGTGATGTCATTAATCCTTTATAACAGCAAATATTATTTATTATTATTTATTACTACTAATAATAATAATAAGTCGACTGATTAATCAGCACGATAGTCGTTGCTGGAACTGTCGGCTATCGGTAAAAATCCATACCGATAGTTTTTCCGGGTAGCATCTGTCATAGCACAATTATATTCCCTAATTATTATTTATAAATTACAATGAATTCTTTCATATATTCATATTTATTTCATTTAGCACATTTTCGTGATTCTGTTTGTTTTTTGTAAAAAAGTTCAGTACTATTTTACATGGAGGGTTAATCCAATTAACCCATTTTAAAAACTAATTGATTAATCGATGGATTAAGCTGTTATCGAGAAGTGCGTTCCAACCAGGCTATCTGTATCTGTAAAATCTTTCGACATCTAATAATAAAAAATAAAGTGAAAAAATAGACTACAAATGAATAAATAAACAAAACTATAAATGTAAAATAAATCAGTACCTGAAAATAAATATTTTTGTTTATTTATCAAATCTTTTAAATACTTTTGAGTTTGATTTTTTTTAATATATAATTTGGGGTACATTGAATTTTGGCTTTTTATAATTTTTGTAAACAAAGTTGAACTGTTACCTCTGTCTGCACCATGCCTTGTCTTTGCAGTCTCATTGTCCTCACCACATCAGAGATGTCAAACTGATAAAAGACAGATTTGAGAGAGATCAGGTAGCGTCAGGTACGTAACATTTATACGTGCAAGTCTTTATATTATAAATATTTGAAAGAAAGAAACCATTTAATGACAGAGCACCCCACTAGGGGGAGCTACAATGTCCTGTATTTTGCAACTCACATCAGTGTCTTTACTGATTAAACCAAGAACCACGTCTATGCAAATGAGCGTTCCTGATCGGCCAATCCCGGCGCTGCAGTGGGTGATGATGGGCCCTGATTGGTGGATGTGTCTCATGTAGGAAATGAAGGTGAGGAGCTGCTCTGGCTGTGTGGGAGTGCCATGATCAGGCCAGCCCGTGTAGTTCAGGTGTGTGACTCTCTGGATTTGGTTTGTCTGAAGAACAAAAAGCAAACAGATTGTAACGAGCGTACACGGTGTCGTTAAACGTTTCCAAAATGCCGCATGTCTGGGTCGTACCTGGACGTCCTTGACCTCGATCAAACGGATGATGAAGTTGTCCAGGTGCTGATCTTTGACCAGCGTGACCTGCAGCTTCTCATCGACCATCTGCGGCGTCCGCGGCGTGTCGGGCCAGTAGCGCTGACATTTCACCTTCCCTCCTTCCACTTCCTGGGTCATCATGGCGATCACGTTGGACTTTTGCTCCCAGACCATCTGCCAGAAATCTGCCAGCGTGGTGGGAAGCGGACCCTGACATGCGATGAACAGGAAGCTCTCGTCCTTCACGGGCATCTTGATGAAGTTAGCGTTGATGTAGCCGCCGTCTTTGCCCAGGGTCACCCTCGTGGTGTCGACTGGAACAAACGTAAAAGTGTAAATACGGGTTCTTCACTCGGTTTCAGCAGGAACGAGTGGAGAGCGTTCACACTTACACGGCACAATGTTTTTGTAGCGGTTTTTCCTCTTGTTCTCCTGCGTCTGTCCGATCAAACAGTCGTCCAGTGGCTGTAAATTCTGCAGATTCTGCAAATCGAGTCAGACATTTTACTATTAATCTACACAAGGGTGGTTTCTTCACATGGTGACATTTTTTTGTAAAAACAGTACCTCAAACTCCTGTAAGGGGACCTTCTGCTCCAGCAATCCTCTCATCATTCTCACCACGGAGTTGAGCTTGGATCCAGTGTACTGGCCGTTGGGAACCACTCTGACCAGTGGCAGGGAAGTCAGCTCATCCTCTGTGATGATCGGTCCATCTGAAAATACAAATCGAGGTTTAACAACAAACTACAGAAGAAACGACTACCAACACACCTGAGATACCTCCAGACCAACAAGCATGAGAAACCTCAGAACCTCCTAAGATGTGTCCAAAATCTCAGAGATCTTAGCCTCCAATAAGCCTGTAATACCTTCAACACATCTTAGATACCTATGAACCACCCGAGATACCTCCAAACCTGTACATATGATCTATTTGCCAAGATACTTGTAGTGCTCCAACACACCTCAGATACCTCCAACCCCTTAGAGTCCTCATACCTCCTGAAAACTTCCAACTCACAGGTATCTTGTGATGACTCTGGCCTGCTCATCCCATCTGAGATGCCTTTGATAAACCCCAAGATACCTGAGATACCACTAACCTGTTCCAAACACCTCTCATCTGTCCAAGATATCTCCAACTCACTCAACTCTCAAAACATCTACCTCACACATGCTTTAAATCAGTGATGGGACCAACCTTCCGTGAATTTGGAGTTGATGTTATCGATGGGAAGATCATCGCTGCCCCACGTGACCTCGTCCTCATCCAGCTGTCCTGAGGATGAGTGCTGGTAACTAAAAAAAAACAAAACCAGACAGCGGCCAAGTCTGACCTCAAATCACCTTCATCATCAATCAGATCCAAACTTCAGGGTTTTCTTCTTACCTGTCGTCCTGTGGACTATCCACGGCCTCCTCTTGCCATTCTGACCTCCTCGTCGTCTGGAGGGAAAAAAGAAGACAAACAAACGTGGTGTAAATGTATCCAAGACACCTGGGAGCGGTGTAGGAACATTTGGGAACATTCAGAAAACATTCCGGAGATCAAACATCTAGAGACAAGAAAATCTATAGAATGGCTGAATTACAAAGAAAACAAAGCACTCAAGATGCCTCCAAAAAGCCTGTGATACCTCCAACACTTAGATACCGTCAAACCTGTTGAGATGCCCCCATCTGCAAACGTATTTAAGATGGTGCCAAACCCTCCTGAAATGCTTCCAATCCATCCCAGAAACCTCCAACTCACATGAGATACCTTCAACCTCTTCTGAGAAACCTGAAACTCACCTGGGATACATCCAAAACTTTTTAAAACCCCAAAACTCACCTTGGATAACTCCAACACGCATACCTTCCACCCTCATGAAAATCCCCAAACCAAACCCAGGATACCTGCAACACACCTGAGATACACCTAACCCTCCTGAGCAACACACCTGAGATACACCTAACCCTCCTGAGCAACACACCTGAGATACACCTAACCCTCCTGAGCAACACACCTGAGATACACCTAACCCTCCTGAGCAACACACCTGAGATACACCTAACCCTCCTGAGCAACATACCTGAGATACCATTAAAACAAAAGAGATATCTCCAACTGTCCTAAGATTCCTAATACCAGACTTCTCCAACATACCCAAGATACCTCTAAACTTCCTTAGATAGCTGAAACCAAACTTGGATACCTAAAACTAACATCTGATACCTCCTAGGAATCCTCAAACACACCTGAGATACCTCCAACTTTAGATATGGCTAATTTCTAACCCACCTCAAAGACCTCAGACCTCCTGAAATGTAATTTCTTCATGTTGGGGGGAAAAAAATAAGGAAAAAGATCAGTTTTGGATAAAGTGATGGATATAAAGACGTCCTGTACCTCTGGAGAATCTTCTGGTAGAGACGAACCATCACAGTCGGTGTCTGACTCGTCAGCTTCTAGTCTTCTCTCTAAAGAACTGGTGTCATAATCTACCACACACACACACACACACACACACACACACACACACACACACACACACACACACACACACACACACACACACACACACACACACACACACACACACACACACACTTGTATTTTACATTCTTTTCCACACAGCTTATTTGAAGACCATGAAATCTTACCCGATGCA
>NC_139589.1:24160168-24165168 GCF_946808225.1 Silurus aristotelis
CCTGTTGATCATTCTTGATTTTTTATTTATTTTGTCTAAGACTAAATATCCTGAATGGATTCACTCCCTGACCTCCGGGTGGCCTCGGTCCCGGCCGACTGGTTGGCGTTGGCGTAGGCGGAGCGGATGGTGTCGTCCATCTCCCACGAGGACTCGTTCTGACCTGCAGGACTATAGCCCTCTTCATCATCGTCGTCATCGTCAGTACTGTCACTGTAACTGTCTCTGCGGCTCGGCGACTTCATCAGCATCCGCTCCAGAGCCTCTTCCACCATGCCAATGGAATAGGTTTTCTCCTCCTGAAGGGGAGACACCGGGGTCGAGACAAGTTTTGGTTTCGGAGGAGGTTCCTTACAAGAGGACGGAGTAGCAGTCTGAGGAGCGAGGGAAGACATTTTGCAAACGATAAGATTGAAATAAAGTCTCTCTCTTTAGGTCTCTAATCTATAATTTACACAATCCACAAGATTAGCAAACCAACCCTCAGCAATCTAGACCCAAAACTACGTACTTGGTTTGAGGGATCCATGTCAGAAAGAACTCCTTCTTCAGGCCTGCACATCAGCAACGTCACGTCCTGACCCGTCCCTCTTAATGCCGATATCACCTCCTGAAACACACACACACACACACACACACACACACACACGCGCTTCTGTTAGATAAACAGATAACAGATCAACGTTTACAAACATCGATGCTCGTGCCCTAATAGACGTCTTTTAACTTCGTTACATTGAGTTACTGTGCCCCCTAGTGGTCAGCTCTTTCACCACGCACACGTTTTCTTCATTTCCAGATTAAACAGATTTTAAACACCTTGATTATCATGCCTTTAAAACAAAGTAGTTGACGAGGACGTGTTAAACACGCCGTAACATACGTGCTGCGTGAGCCCTTTGAGTGACGTCTGATTGACACGCAGGATGACGTCGCCCACACGGATCAGACCGCTCTCTGCAGCCGGCTGGCCGGGAAACAGCTTCTTGACTCGGACCATGCTGGTGCCGGGCGGCTCATCCGGAACGTTCTCCTCACGACTGAAGCTGAACCCGAGACCAGACATGTTCTTCAGCAAGCTCACCTCAAACACGTTGTCTACAAGAGGAAGGACACACACACACACACGTTTTATCTTAATCTTCTGATTATAAACTTGATTGAAACTTCGTGAAGACATGTAACCATAGCAACAAATCAGATAGATAATTGATTGATACATTAATTAAATAAAGTGACAATTACTAAAGCAAAATTCCATACACACACACACACACAACCTGGTGTGATGAAGCTGTACTCTGGCCTGGGTTTTTTCACAACACTCCGCAGCTGAGGTTTGGTTTCTTGGACCATTGAAGTTCCCTGAGGAGTGAGAGGAGCGTGAACTCTGTCCTCCGGGAGCTGCCCTCTCTCCAACAACATATGGACCAACTGAGAGAGAGATAAATAGAGAGATTGATGGATATAAAGAGAAAGAGAACGAAAAGTTTAACCTATGCCTTTAAAGGATTGACAGACTAATAGCCTAAAACTAAAGCATCCCCTATTTATACACCTTAATACAGTCGAATACTTGAACCTGATTGGACAAATGGTGTACTTTTTTTTTTTTTATAATTCGTCAGGCTAATATGTTGTACTAGTTTCTAAATGAACAGCTCATGCAATGGGAATTGTATGGCGGACCCTCGACGTACCTGATATAATAAACTGTTTGATGTGTCGAGTTGTTAAATGTTTACCGACGGCCCCAGAGTAATGATACGATTTTTCAATCTTACGCTAACAATAGTAACACAATCAATTTGTACAAATATTTGTAGTTTTGCACAAACGACAAATGTAGCAGCGTATATGCTCCGCCCTCCACTCACAAACCTTTATACAGTATGGTACTATAAATAGTTTGTTTAGGTAAATTTTGTATTGTAAGTTGTTAAATTATTTACATAATAAAGCGCACTACTCCATACCGATCAACAGTGTTTAAGACTCCTGTATAGACTAAGACATGTTTTGACACTTTTTCTTTCCAGATTTTTAAGTTATGATTTGGTCATCGAAACATCGCAAAATAACACAAACACGTTATATTACATATATTACATGCTACTGTATACTGAGATAATGGCACGGCCTGAGGTGTATTCCTCACCTGCCCCGTGTCTCTCAGAACATCCACCGCCTCCTTATGCGTGACTCCTTCTAGACTTCTCCCATTCACAGCTACCACACGGTCTCCTGAATCACACACACGTTTTTAACAAAATATCTTCATTTCTTTCTTCAATATTTACTATTGAAGAAAAAAAAAAATATAAAGTATAAAATGTATTTAATACAATTATTTTAATTATTTCTAATTCTTTATAAACAAAAATGTTTTTTCATAAAATTGTTTTTCGTTTCAATTCGTAGATTCCTACAAATTCATAAAAAAAATTATAAAAAAAATCTAATATAAAAATGTTAATTTCTTTATCTGATGCTGGAATATGACTCTTTACCTTTCTTGATTCTCCCATCCAGATCAGCTGCACCTTTAGGAATGATCCCCTTGACGTAGATCCCGCCGTGCCGCACCGAAGTATTGGAGCCTCCCTGCATCACGCAACACAGCCGTTAACACACTTGTGCATCGTGGTGAACGTCCTACATGCTAATTATGATCATATTTACGTGGGCTTTTGATAGCTAGGGTTTCTGAGCTGTTTCTACTGGGCAGCTGCTTTAATGACGCTTCATTACACTTTAAACAAAAATGGTATATTTAAAAAATTATACAAATTTAATTATATAGATCACACACACACACACACACACACACACACACACACACACACACACACACACACACACACACACACACACACACACACACACACACACACACACACACACACACACACACACACACACACACACACACACACACACACACACTAAGCTCTAACACAATGCCAAGTACAAGCAGCTCATTTGCTTATTTTGGGAATATCGCAGGATCTGAACAGTAAAACATGATCTGGAGTTTAATGCAAAAAAAAAAAATAAAATAAAAAAAATATCACTCTGAAACATCAACACAGACAGTGAACTTCTAATGCAAACCCAACATCATTCTTTAGATATAATAAAATGTATTTATTTTAAACAATATAGCGTAAATCATCAGGCATGGACTGTGGTTCTGCCTCAGCACCTTCACATCCTTCACCGTTTCAGGTCCAATCCTTATTCAACACACCTGATAATCAAGAGCTAATCACAGAATCTCAAACGCTAATATCTGCCAGATTTGATAGAATGGACACTAAAAAGAAAAAGATGCTTACTGACTGAAAAGTATGTTACAGATAAGTGAGAAGAAAGAACTTTTGAGCTTTTTTTTTGCTAGTTTTTGGGCTAGCGAATCAATTAATTTGTGGTTGATTAGGAACTTGACTGACAGAATAAAAGATGCTAATCAAGTCTTATATCTATCTATCTATATACCATCTAATGTGAAATTTATTTACATTTTTATTAACAATAATTTCTTTACAAATGCCTGTTACTCACTGCTAAATAACCCAAAAATCTTTAATATTAAATTAATACATTATTTACATTACATTTTACAGAACATCCCATTTAGTTCGCTAGTTTACTATGCCTATGCCACACAATAGCCATTTGCAAACTTGCTTCTATGTTCTAACGTGTAATATTAGTTCATGAAGGATGTTTTCTTACTAATTTAACAACATATCTTGTAGAATTTTCTCTCATTTCTACATTCCTCAAAATGAAGCGCTAGTCTGTGCTCTAATATACGAACATATTTCCTGGTTAGGTATCAGATACAAGTAATTAGCACCTAATTTCACTCAAACTATCCCTTTTTTTTGTAATTCAACACCAAATCTGTGTGAAATGTGAAAGTTCTTGACAAGTTTGTATAGTTCCCACCATTTCTTACTGTTCATATCAAAAACAATGACTGTTTGCTAGCTAGCTTAATATCCTAGCTAGTTTATGTAATTCTAACGCAATTACTATCATTTTAGTCATATAGGATATTTTCAATGCAACTTCTGAGGTAAATGTTGATATTCCTGACAACATAATGTGCTTTTTATAGTCATTATACAATAGTCATTGCTTGGGCATTACTATTCATATAAATGAATTAGCCAGATAATACTTGTTTATCTTGCTGCCTAGCATGTGTTCTCACCACTTTCAACAAGGAAATTGAGTTCCGTGTACCATGGTGAAAGGTAATTATAACATCATCACAGGTAATATATGGTCCAAAATTAGCATTTGAGTTGCATTGGGCCAATTTCAGTTAGATTACAGCCAGGTGTGTTGAACAAAGGTTGGAAGTGAAAGTTTATGGATCCGATCTGCGTCAACGTCCTGCTACGGCGTTTGTAATATAAATTTATGTCAAAATCATTGTATGAAAAAAACCTGCATGCAAAGAGAGAGCCACTACATTCCCCAAACCTGAAGCCAAGCGAAGAGCTTCCGAAAAAGCAGCACGGGCTATGAAGGGAGGGGAAAAACACAGCAACACACACACACACACACACACACCAATAAGTCAACAAAGGGGAAAAAAAGGGAGAAATAAAGAGAGCGTGAAAACCTTTCCGAACAGTACCGTGACACTAATGCCCAGACTGCTGTCTACTTTAAACAGCTCAACGTCAAATAGATCTCCAGGCTGGAGACTATTGACTTCTGGGCCACTACCATTTAATCCGTCCGTGACGGAGACGTCCTGCGAACAGAGAAGAGCTGCGTAAATACACAAACACACACACACACACACACACACACACACCCCCCAGCATATGGCCACAGTCTTGCAAAATGCATACAGGAGTCAAAAGATATCAGAGGTTACAGAGTTAACATCAAGTGTTGCGCTTTGTGCAGGTCAGCATCATGCATTCACCCATTGCATTCACATTCATAATGCAATTTAAGGTCAAAAACAGGAAGTT
>NC_139589.1:24170168-24220168 GCF_946808225.1 Silurus aristotelis
GGTGGGGATAAGTGAGTGTGGTGGTACCGATCTCCTGCTGCTCCTGGTTGCTCTGCCGTGTTTTCATCTGCTGGTGGAATTTGTACTGCTCTAAGCACAGCTGGAGAAGATACTGACAAGTCTTCTGAGTGTCTGTCTGGAACACGTGTTTGATTCCATCTGAAGAGTTCTGCAGGCAAATCTTCTTTTTCTGGAACACAAACATTTTTGTACAGGAAATAATGTACAGTTTCTTAACATCAATTCCCTCCCTTCCTCCCTCCCTCCTTCCCTCCTTTTCTCCTTTCCTCGCTCCTTCCCTCCGTCCTTCCTTGGCTCAGGACCATGTAATATCAATGATGATGCCATAAATGTAATGTGCGTAACATGAAACCCTTACGGAGAAGGAGGTCTTCTTGGTCTCCCTCCAGGGAAACTTCAGCGCTGGCGTTCGCTTTCCATTCAGTACCTCAAAGATCTGGATGCTTCTAGAGCTGACACCCATCTGGATTCCTGTCTGAGATCTTTTCTCGGGCAGCACGCGGTGGAAGTGAACACCATACTCCGTCAGCCGCTGACTCACCTGCAGCACCCAGACAAACAGACATGATCTCATCACATCTCATCACATCCTATCATACCACATCTCATCTCATACTGTAATACATCTCATCACATCTCATCTCATCCTATCATACCACATCTCATCTCATAGTGTAATACATCTCATCACATCTCATCTCATCCTATCATACCACATCTCATCTCATACTGTAATACATCTCATCACATCTCATCCTATCATACCACATCTCATCTCATACTGTAATACCTTACATCTCATCACATCCTATCATACCACATCACATCTCCTACTGTAATACATCTCATCACATCTTATCATACCACATCTCATCTCATACTGTAATACATCTCATCACATCTCATCTTATCCTATCATACCACATCTCATCTCATAGTGTAATACATCTCATCTCATCCTATCATACCACATCTCATCTCATAGTGTAATACATCTCATCACATCTCATCTCATCCTATCATACCACATCTCATCTCATACTGTAATACATCTCATCACATCTCATCCTATCATACCACATCTCATCTCATAGTGTAATACATCTCATCTCATCCTATCATACCACATCTCATCTCATACTGTAATACCTTACATCTCATCACATCCTATCATACCACATCACATCTCCTACTGTAATACATCTCAACACATCTCCTACTGTAATACATCTCATCACATCTCATCCTATCATACCACATCTCATCTCGTAATACATCTCATCACATCTCATCTCCTACTGTAATACATCTCATCACATCTCATCCTATCATACCACATCTCATCTCGTAATACATCTCATTACATATCTCATCCTATCTCACCACATCTCATCCCATTCTATCATAAATCATTTTATTCCATCAGACCACACCCCATCCCAGAACACCTCGTCTGATAACATCACATCTCGTATCATACCTCATCACATACACTATATTGCCAAAAGTTTGTGGACACCTGGTCATAACTTTGTTACCGAATGTGTTTTTTGAGCATCACATTCCACATTTAGTCACAATTTGCTCTTATGGAAATGATGAAAAGCTATAAATTTCCCAACATTACCCAGTATATATGAGTAAGTCTGCGCCCGGATTATTACATCAACCAAAGTAAAACGTCAAAAAACAAACAGATGCTTTAAAAGTGAAAAGTTTGGAAAAATGTTTATAAAATATTTCAGTGTATATCAGATCCAAATCCATAGTAATGATTTTGTATTATTGACCAATTTTTAGACATAAATGTGCAATAAAGTTCTGGAATCCAAATAAAGTCGTGATCCGAGTCGTGTTCTAGTAGGAAAAGGGAGAAAAAAAAAACCCAACCCACAGCATTGTGTTTTTCCTGATTCACTGGCACACACGAATAAAAACAAAAAAAAACCTTCTTCGTTCTCGATCATTAAAAGTCTTACAGAAGCACAAACACGTCGGGACCGGATCGTTAAAACGAGCTCGTCAGCACAATTTCCTCGTTTTGCTCGTCATGTTGCGTACGAGAGAAAAGCCGCAGTTCCTGGAACGCGAGTTGCATCACGTGGTGTAAGAATGAAAACACAGTGTCGTGATGTTAGAGGGAAATAATCAACAAGATTGTGGTGTAGTGAAGTGCTCATCGATTATTGTTCAATACCTGCACAACCTGAAGCATTTTATTCCTCCTACACCACAAGCTTCATACTTTTTATCCATTAATAGTTACATTTAATGCCTTATTCCGCTCGTCGTGTTTCAAATGCTGACATTGAAGACTACTTTTATAAAGGTTGAGTCTCAAATTCGACATGACACACGTTTTTCTGTAGCAAATTAGACGATTAATTTTGTGTGAATAATTGAGCCGTTACTATAGAAACGAGGGAGGTTCCCTGGTGGTCTAGTGGTTAGGATGCGGCACGCTCACCGCTGCGGCCCGGGTTCGATCCCCGGTCAGGGAACCAACCCCAGCCATTAGGGTTGCACAAGCCTTAGTGCCGGGCTTGGGACCTTCTCTCAGCACCGCTGCTGCTACGTGAACATGACGCATTACAACACTATGGAGACCGAGGCGTGTCCTGAGAGTCACAGATACAAAATACAGATTAACATGGCAGAGGTAGAGCTGTAACTTCCTGGAGTCACAGCTCTACCTCTGCCATGTTAATCTGCATTTTGTGTTTACGTCCAGATACAGAACAGAATTAAACAGAATATGTAACACACAAACACAATCACACACAGACCTTAAGAAACTCAAACTCGGCCTCGTCCTCCGCTGCCCCGTAGTAGCTGTGGTGCAGTTTCGAAAGCTCCTCCTTTATGGAGCTTTGGTCCAGCTTCTCCATAATATTAGCAGGGACATAATGCTCCGTCCTGAAATATGTCTTTCCATGGAGCTGCGAGAAACCGAGAAGATGTGAAGCTTCACGAATAAGTTTCATCATGACAAAATGTATAATGTAGAAGTTAAAGGGGGGAAATACCTCGGGCTGGTAGTCCCCGATTTCAGCCTGCAGAGCCAAAGAAGCCAAAATCATGGTGTTCTCCATGTTGCAACGCATTCGCTCCTCCAAAATATCCTTCCGCAGCTGCAGGTAATACTGGTGCTTGGTCATGGGGTGCCTTAGGAGAACAAAGCAGAGAAAATCAGTGGCCGTGAAAGAGAAAAAAAAATAAAAATAATTAAATATAAAAAAAAAAAAAAAAGCACACAGAATATTTATTATATATTTTCACAAAAATGATAGTCTAAAAAAATTAAAATAAAAAATAAATAAATAAAAATTTTATATATATATATATATATATATTTTTTATTTAGACCATAATTTTTGTGAAAATAATTATAATAAAAAATAAATATATATATATTAGGGCTGTCAAGCGATTAAAGTTATATCATAAATTAATACATTTCACATTTTTAATACTTTAATCAACATGCGCATGGACAAATACGGATGTTTTATGCAAACAAATGTTTACTAGTAAAACCAAACTCAACATTGAGCATGAAGACAAATTATTCTTTAAATTACATAAATTATCAGGACACCAAACTGAACTTTTGCTGTGTTTCCACACGGACAGTTTTAATTGCCGGATGTGTGAGACATGGCGGATTTTGGTGATGATTTGAAACTTGGTGCATCAGTAAAACAAATGTTTTTTTTGTTGTGTGTGTGTATATATATATAAATAAATAATTTATCTGAATGAAGAAGTCATGAAAAAACGTGTGTTGCGTTGAAGGTTTTAATTTTGTCTCATATTTATTTAATTATATTTGTAATAAAAACGATCAAACAGAAATGCGCGCCGTATTAATCGCACGTTAAATAAAATTGGTGACGTTCATTCATTTGCGTAAAGGCGTTTTTTTGAAAGCCCGTATCCCAGGTGACGTACTGGATGAAGCTGACATCATCGTGGAAGAATTTAATGCGCAGGAATAACGTAAAGTTAATGTCGTTTTTTCTTTTCTTCGGATCGTCCTTCCAGCCGTCCGGAGCCGCCTTCGAGATTTTGCAGTCCGATTCGATGAAGAAGAACTCGTCATCTACACAAAAAAAAAGAAATAAACAGATCAATAAATATCAAGGGTCACTAACGAACTGCTAACAAAATTCTACATTCAATCAATCAATCAATCAATCAATCCAATTAGATAATAGACCAATTATAATTTATCACAACACTGATGTTACATGGACACATACAGTAACTCTGCCCTGCATATAAACACACACACACACGGCATGTGACGGGTCACCTTTAAGGTAAGCCAGGCCGAAAAGGTGATGCTCCACCAGACCCACGTGCGCGATCACCATGTCCAACACATCCTTACACACGGCCTTCACGTCACAGCTCACATCCAGCTTCTGACCGCTCAGCAGCACCACATACACCTTCCGCTGGCTCTCATCCACCTTCCCACGCTTATTCTACACACACACACACACACACACACACACACACACACACACACACACACACACACACACACACACACACACACACACACACACACACACACACACACACACACACACACCCACACCCACACACCCCTTAGCGGGACGGCCAATGGGTAGGTCTTTCAAATATATGCAAAATTCCCGGGTCGTACCATTATGGAAGAGGGAACGTTCAGAACCACGCACGGCTCCGTGGACATCTTCGCAAACTCGGGGCCAAAGAAATTCTGAGGACAGTTAAATGCTAAAAATAAAAAAATCTGACCGAACGAACCCACAGCACATTTGTCAATATATAAATTTTAAATAGTTTATACGTCTAAATAAACATTTTCTAAGTAAAAACAACCTCGAATAAATAAATCAATAACGAAATATATGACAAACAAAAGCGAAAAAATGGAGGTGTGTCTGCGTGTGTAGTTTATTCATGCAAATAGATCGAAACAAAAAATTATTATTAGAAAAAAATAATCAATAATTGATTTTTCGAATAAATCTTAATAAACTAATAAATAAGTCCTGAATATAAATAATTATTGAATAAATACATGAGATCAAGATGAACCAATAAATAAATAATTTAATAAATATGCATGCAAATAAATAATAATAAAATATTATAAATAAATAAATAGATAAAAATGTAAGAAACAATCATAAATTATTATATAATATATAAATCTATAAGCAGAGCCACGCCCACGCCCCTCCCCGTGACCGATCTCCCACCTTGGCCTTTCGACTCTGAAAGCTGCTGAGGTCCATCAAGCTGCTCTTCATCGCCTCCTGCAGGTCATTAATAGAAGCGTGCGGTTCGTCTCCGGGGTAAATGCTGGATCTGGAGAGCTGCGGCTGGAGTCTCCGCATCCCGTCCTCCGGTCTGGACATTAGCAGCTCCGTCCTGAACGTCTCCTCCTGCCCTACATCATACAGCCTACCCTCAGAGGGAGCGAAAGAACAGGGGGTCAAAGAGGTTCTGCGATCACAACCAGGAGATATATATATATATAAAAAATAAAATGAAAAATAATAAATAGCCCTGAAAGCATCTATAAGGCAGGAGGGAAAATGGCATATGCATGTGTGTGTGTGTGTGTGTGTGTGTGTGTGTGTGTGTGTCAGCTAATATATTATTCAATTAATTAACTAACTAACTATATTTTCTCTTCCACGAAACCAGATTAATGAAAGATTTCGTGTTTATTGTGTTAAAAATGTGGAGATTTTATTTGTAAGTATCTGCTGACGATCAGATGCCCATAGGAGATAGGAGATCTCTATCAGACTTGTGTAAACGCCACGAGCAGGTTAGACCACATTGCTGTCAACATTTTATTCACAGCGTGTGGAATTTACCCACGAGAATAAATAAACGTGCGGGTGGGAAGGAAACACCACCCCCGTTACCTGCTCGGTGTTCAATTCGATTTCAGGCTGATTAGATCCTGAAATGGTTCATTGCTCCTCAGGTGTCCACAATTTGTTGTTTATGTAATGTGTATATAGTTTATAGATAAATGTGTGTGGGTGGGTGTGTGTGTGTGTGTGTGTGTGTGTGTGTCAGGGTCAGTACCCGTGTCTGTGTGTCAGGCCGTCATTCTCAGACAGTCCCACTTGTGAAATGAAGCGTCTCAGATCATCTGGCCTTTTAGCTGTGGGAGAAAACCAACATGACATTTCAACTCCATGTCTCAATCATTTCCATCCGTCCATCCATCCTCCCCTTTTTTTTTAAATCTGTCCACTTATTGTTCTATTGTTTTATACATCTACTTATCTATCCTTTCATCTCTTTTTTTAGTTGCCTACTACTTATCCATCCACATATCTACTCATCCACATATCTACTCATCCACATATCATCTATTCATCCACATGTCTATCCAACCATCTTTCCACTTATTCACACATTCACCCTTTCACCGGTCGATCCAACTGTAATTACCAAGAAAGTCTGAGGTTTAGTTAAGTTTTTATTACTCCAGGAAGTGTAAAGAAATGTCTGAGAGAGAGAGAGAGAGAGAGAGAGAGAGAGAGAGAGAGAGAGAGAGAGAGAGAGAGAGAGAGAAAATCCTTACCATGTCTATAGTCTGGGTCTGATGATGTTACTGATGGACTCTCACTGGATGAGCTGTAGTCACTCTGATAACTCCTGTGTGTGTGCATAGGGTCTAAACACACACACACACACACACACACACACACACACACACACACACACACACACACACACACACACACACACACACACACACACAGAATAATTCACTCATTTCTGCATTTCATCCAGTATGTCATTCATTCATTCATTCATTTTCTCCCGCTTATCCGTAATTCGGGTCGCGGGGGCAGCAGTCTAAGTAGGCCCCCCCCTTCGACTGCTGCCCAATCCTCACAGCACCGTCCCTTACGGTCCCTCCTGCAGGTGGTGAGCCCACTGGAAGGCGGCCCAACGTCACGGACCTTGATATTTCCCTCGTAAGGGACCCCTGGAGCATAGAGGGTTAAGGGCCTTGCTCAAGGGCCCAAGAATGGCAGCTTGGCGATACCGGGGCTCGAACCCCCGACCTTCCGATCGGCAACCCAGCGCCTTAACCGCTGGAGCCACCACTCTCCCCTCTGTATGTCAATCAAAATCTAATCCAACACTAAATTCCATCATGAAAAGCACACACACATCTGCAGCACATTTTGAATATACAGATGTTCCTGTGTTGAAATACATCTGTATTGTACCAGAAACATCTGCTTCAGAAATAAATACACTCTAGTATTTGGGTCTTAAATCTGCTAGTGAGAGATTAGATTTGTTTGTTCCTGAGTTCAGACTGCAGCTGCTCTGTGTGTGTGTGTGTGTACACCTATCTAAACAGTAATTATTTCAACTGTGCCCTGGTTTCTTTGACGCAGCACTTCAGCATCTCGGCTGAACCTGTCGATCCGGCCCGTGTGGCAGCGTGAGCCACGTGCGCCACTGAATCCCAGCGCTCGAGAACAAGGAGACTTTTCATCTGAGGACGTGAACCGTGACATCATGATACTGAGAAACGAACAGAACCAGAACGAGAGACGTCGCTTCGTCCGAACAAGCTGGGATTCGAATAATATTTATAATAATAATAATAATAATAATAAAAAAATGTCACAAACACACACAAGCCATTTATTGATTGACCTGTGATGCTCCAGATGAGTTTCTGCATGAGACTGTGTAATGAAGTTCTACAGGAAACACACTGTTTTGATCCGTTTTTGAACCACGTCTACAGATTAAACCCCCATGTGTACAGAACAAACCACCACATGGATCAATTCAACCACGTGTGCGGATTAAACCCACACGTATATGGATTACACCGGGTATAAACCACCACGTGTGCGGATTAAACCCACACGTATATGGATTACACCGGGTATAAACCACCACGCGTGCGGATTAAACCCACACGTATATGGATTACACCGGGTATAAACCACCACGCGTGCGGATTAAACCCACACGTATATGGATTACACCGGGTATAAACCACCACGCGTGCGGATTAAACCCACACGTATATGGATTACACCGGGTATAAACCACCACGCGTGCGGATTAAACCCACACGTATATGGATTACACCGGGTATAAACCACCACGCGTGCGGATTAAACCCACACGTATATGGATTACACCGGGTATAAACCACCACGCGTGCGGATTAAACCCACACGTATATGGATTACACCGGGTATAAACCACCACGCGTGCGGATTAAACCCACACGTATATGGATTACACCGGGTATAAACCACCACGCGTGCGGATTAAACCCACACGTATATGGATTACACCGGGTATAAACCACCACGCGTGCGGATTAAACCCACACGTATATGGATTACACCGGGTATAAACCACCACGCGTGCGGATTAAACCCACACGTATATGGATTACACCGGGTATAAACCACCACGCGTGCGGATTAAACCCACACGTATATGGATTACACCGGGTATAAACCACCACGCGTGCGGATTAAACCCACACGTATATGGATTACACCGGGTATAAACCACCACGCGTGCGGATTAAACCCACACGTATATGGATTACACCGGGTATAAACCACCACGCGTGCGGATTAAACCCACACGTATATGGATTACACCGGGTATAAACCACCACGCGTGCGGATTAAACCCACACGTATATGGATTACACCGGGTATAAACCACCACGCGTGCGGATTAAACCCACACGTATATGGATTACACCGGGTATAAACCACCACGCGTGCGGATTAAACCCACACGTATATGGATTACACCGGGTATAAACCACCACGCGTGCGGATTAAACCCACACGTATATGGATTACACCGGGTATAAACCACCACGCGTGCGGATTAAACCCACACGTATATGGATTACACCGGGTATAAACCACCACGCGTGCGGATTAAACCCACACGTATATGGATTACACCGGGTATAAACCACCACGCGTGCGGATTAAACCCACACGTATATGGATTACACCGGGTATAAACCACCACGCGTGCGGATTAAACCCACACGTATATGGATTACACCGGGTATAAACCACCACGCGTGCGGATTAAACCCACACGTATATGGATTACACCGGGTATAAACCACCACGCGTGCGGATTAAACCCACACGTATATGGATTACACCGGGTATAAACCACCACGCGTGCGGATTAAACCCACACGTATATGGATTACACCGGGTATAAACCACCACGCGTGCGGATTAAACCCACACGTATATGGATTACACCGGGTATAAACCACCACGCGTGCGGATTAAACCCACACGTATATGGATTACACCGGGTATAAACCACCACGCGTGCGGATTAAACCCACACGTATATGGATTACACCGGGTATAAACCACCACGCGTGCGGATTAAACCCACACGTATATGGATTACACCGGGTATAAACCACCACGCGTGCGGATTAAACCCACACGTATATGGATTACACCGGGTATAAACCACCACGCGTGCGGATTAAACCCACACGTATATGGATTACACCGGGTATAAACCACCACGCGTGCGGATTAAACCCACACGTATATGGATTACACCGGGTATAAACCACCACGCGTGCGGATTAAACCCACACGTATATGGATTACACCGGGTATAAACCACCACGCGTGCGGATTAAACCCACACGTATATGGATTACACCGGGTATAAACCACCACGCGTGCGGATTAAACCCACACGTATATGGATTACACCGGGTATAAACCACCACGCGTGCGGATTAAACCCACACGTATATGGATTACACCGGGTATAAACCACCACGCGTGCGGATTAAACCCACACGTATATGGATTACACCGGGTATAAACCACCACGCGTGCGGATTAAACCCACACGTATATGGATTACACCGGGTATAAACCACCACGCGTGCGGATTAAACCCACACGTATATGGATTACACCGGGTATAAACCACCACGCGTGCGGATTAAACCCACACGTATATGGATTACACCGGGTATAAACCACCACGCGTGCGGATTAAACCCACACGTATATGGATTACACCGGGTATAAACCACCACGCGTGCGGATTAAACCCACACGTATATGGATTACACCGGGTATAAACCACCACGCGTGCGGATTAAACCCACACGTATATGGATTACACCGGGTATAAACCACCACGCGTGCGGATTAAACCCACACGTATATGGATTACACCGGGTATAAACCACCACGCGTGCGGATTAAACCCACACGTATATGGATTACACCGGGTATAAACCACCACGCGTGCGGATTAAACCCACACGTATATGGATTACACCGGGTATAAACCACCACGCGTGCGGATTAAACCCACACGTATATGGATTACACCGGGTATAAACCACCACGTGTGCGGATTAAACCCACACGTATATGGATTACACCGGGTATAAACCACCACGTGTGCGGATTAAACCCACACGTATATGGATTACACCGGGTATAAACCACCACGTGTGCGGATTAAACCCACACGTATATGGATTACACCGGGTATAAACCACCACGTGTGCGGATTAAACCCACACGTATATGGATTACACCGGGTATAAACCACCACGTGTGCGGATTAAACCCACACGTATATGGATTACACCGGGTATAAACCACCACGTGTGCGGATTAAACCCACACGTATATGGATTACACCGGGTATAAACCACCACGTGTGCGGATTAAACCCACACGTATATGGATTACACCGGGTATAAACCACCACGTGTGCGGATTAAACCCACACGTATATGGATTACACCGGGTATAAACCACCACGTGTGCGGATTAAACCCACACGTATATGGATTACACCGGGTATAAACCACCACGTGTGCGGATTAAACCCACACGTATATGGATTACACCGGGTATAAACCACCACGTGTGCGGATTAAACCCACACGTATATGGATTACACCGGGTACAAACCACCACGTGTGCGGATTAAACCCACACGTATATGGATTACACCGGGTACAAACCACCACGTGTGCGGATTAAACCCACACGTATATGGATTACACCGGGTACAAACCACCACGTGTGCGGATTAAACCCACACGTATATGGATTACACCGGGTACAAACCACCACGTGTGCGGATTAAACCCACACGTATATGGATTACACCGGGTACAAACCACCACGTGTGCGGATTAAACCCACACGTATATGGATTACACCGGGTATAAACCACCACGTGTGCGGATTAAACCCACACGTATATGGATTACACCGGGTATAAACCACCACGTGTGCGGATTAAACCCACACGTATATGGATTACACCGGGTATAAACCACCACGTGTGCGGATTAAACCCACACGTATATGGATTACACCGGGTATAAACCACCACGTGTGCGGATTAAACCCACACGTATATGGATTACACCGGGTATAAACCACCACGTGTGCGGATTAAACCCACACGTATATGGATTACACCGGGTATAAACCACCACACGTGCGGATTAAACCCACACGTATACGGATTACACCGGATTAAACCATCACTTTTACGGACTAAACCACTTTTGCAAAAGCATGTATATGAACTAAAGCACCAGATTAAGGATTAAACTGGATTAAACCAGATCACACCATCAGATTAAAGCAGCATATTATAAGTAATAACTCTTTGCCTCTTGTTCTTGGAGGAGAAATTCACGCTCATTCACAAAAATGCAAACAAGCAAAAAAATTCACCAAAACCAGAGTCTGAAGACGGCATTCAGAAGCAGTGCAGCGTGAAGCCCCGCCCACTCCTGCACCAGATCCCCAGGACAGATTGGTACGCTCCGGCGCTAAACAACAACATGTACGGGGGAAATGAGGCCGAACCGGCGTGGCGTATCGCACCCGCTTGGTGTGTGAGTGTGCACGAGTGTGTGTGTGCACGTGTGTGTGCGGTGATTGGGTTTAAACCTCATGCTGGCGTCTCGAACACAAACTAGTGCAATAGAATTGAAAATTAAAAGGTCAGAATTAAGGTCAGAGGAAAGAAGAAAGGAATGAGAAAAGGATGGAAAGATGGATGATGAGGATTGATTAATGAAAAAGTGAAAAGAAAGAAGGAGGAGGCGTGAAGTCGCTTCGTATATTGTATATTTTACTGGCAAGAAGAAAAGCGCAGAATTAGCGAGAGCCACTGGATTCATTCGAGGAGAATTTTACAGTTCGAGTGCGATAATATTGTTTCTATTTCTCCTCGAGTGTGTGATTCACGGAGCTACTAACGATAATGAGCTCCTGCTGAAATCCTCAAAATTCCTCCTTCCATCTCCCCCCCCCCACCCCACTCTCTCCCCTTGTAAAACTGCATGAGTGTCTGCTTCTTTCTCAACCACACCCAAACACACCCCCCCCCCACACACACACACACACCCAAACACACACACATAATCGTGAACAGGAAATGAGGCGGGATTCCTGTGATGTGGGAAACACTGCTGTTCACCGGCGGAATCTCACTTCCTGTTCTTTATCTCGAGGAACCTTCATAAATAATTACAGGTGAGGTTCAGCTTCAATCACATACAATACAGATACACAAACAGCTACACACGACAATAAACACCTACACAAACAGCTACACACGACAATAAACACCTACACAAACAGCTACACACGTCTACAAACACCTACACGCGTCTACAAACACCTACACGCGTCTACAAACACCTACACAAACAGCTACACGCGTCTATAAACACCTACACAAACAGCTACACGCGACAATAAACACCTACACAAACAGCTACACACCTACATAAAAAACACACACAATTTCCTTCTCATACATTCTACTTTTCCCCCATTCATCGTTTCTTTATTTGAATTTTCTCCCCGTTTTTCTCTTTTTTCTTTCCTTCACTTCCTAAATTCTGTAAAGCTGTAAAAATTTTTGTCTGTGTGAAAATCAGCAGTAGAAATAAATGACTTTTTACTGAAATTTTTTACTGCTACTTTTTTTTAAATTGATTGATAAATTCTCGTTTTTTCTGGTTTCTCTATTTTGTCTCATACAAAACTGTAAAAACGTATCATTTCCGTCTGTAGGACGCCACGGGCATGAAACAAGGAAACAACGGAGGCCGGGACCGAGTGAGGAGACGGCGAGACCAAAAGCAAAAAAAAGAAAGAAAACCACAAAATTAAACGCTGCCAGACGACACGTCTACAGAAAAACGCTCCGTGCTCGATTTCCCCTCCGGCTCGGACTCGAGCTGTGGGGGGAAAAAAGAAAAGAAAAATATTTGGGTTCGTCCATCACGCATGCTGAAGTCGTAATAACGGTGGAGGAGATTCCTGTCAGGCAGCGTGGCGTAACCCGGAGCAGAGATTCTACGTGACCCAAAAAGCAGGAAGGGAACGAGCAGAAGGCGCAGACGAGGAGCCGGGGGCGAGACGGGCGTCTGCCAGTCTTCTACACAGGAAGTTCAGCTCATCATCTCTGCAGATTAGACGTTATATAGATACAGATCTCCCACTAGTGTGATTTCCCTAATGAGTAAACCAGAGGTGACCATGAGACGACATGAACAAGAAACCTCCTCAGGAACATGTCTCACAAAGGACCACTGTGTAGTGTAGACCTGAGCCTAAATCCACACTAGTCTCATCTTTCAGCTGTCCATGTTCAAGGCCATTCTCAGAAACAATGAGTGATGAGAACATTCAAAAACGGGGAATCAGGTAGGTCCATCAAAGAGCAGAGAACAGATTTGAATACACATGTAAATGGGAACTTTAGGTGTTTGGAATGCGGAAGGACTACAAGATCTGAGGAATTGGTCAATTGGAAAAATTGGGGCGGAAAATTGGCCAATCAGAAGCTCAGAAAAAAAGTCACAACTCCAATTTCTCCAAGTTGGGTCCTGATGCCCTGCTGACGCTGGACAGGTTACAGCTTTATCTCCGTTATCGCTGACTGTTACTGGAGACTCATTTTAGAACGAGTGTTTTACAGTACACCTACAGTACAATTTGTCCTGAAGCTAAAATTGGTTCCAGAAATACGTTTTTTTTTTTCTCGATACACTTCGACGTTCAGGCTGGGATTCATCGCCATTTTATTCAAGAAGAAAAAAAAATCTCTGCCACTAGTTCTCATGCTTGTTAATGATCACTTCAAAGCGCTCAATCTTTGACACACTGACACACACACACACACAGCGAGCTTTTGAACGGCTACAATTATACATCGCTCTAATTAGTTCCAGGAATCTGGACCCCGCTGCCACAGTGAGTCATGAAAAAAAAAATCCGCCATAGACGGACACTCAAACTGAAAGTCTGTCCTGCACCTCCTCGTGTTCCCGGGGTTAAAGCGCCGCCGCAGCGGCTCATGCCAGGAAAAGCCGGGGCTTTAACGGGACGGGAAAACACAGAGAGAGAAAAAACCTTTTCCTCCACCTGTTTTATTCTTCTTATACCACAGCAACATATTCTAATAGATACTTAAACTGATCTGTTAATGGAAGACTTCAAGACTCTGAACCCGGAGATTCCTTTTATGAATGTCAGATAAAAAATCTCCTTAAAATGCAATTTAATACAATAATTAGACAACATTCTAAATATTGTGTGGAGCTCACAGACCTCACGCGTGTAAATTTTTCTTAAATAAAAAGTCAATAACGATTGATTGAAAACACTTCCTGGTTAATCAGTTTATTAAAATGACAGTATGGTGTTATGTTTATATCATCTGTGATCAAATCGATTTCTTCTTTTCCGTCAGTCGTTGTAAAATGGAAAGAAAAACAAAAATAAACCCCCCAAAAAACAGCTATTAAAATAGATTTGAGTTTGTGCAGTTTGCTACAGATGCGGGCTGCGAGCTCTGACTAGTGACGCTCTCTGACCGGCCAATCAGAGGACGTGAAAATGCAGACGTTATTGTACGCATGCTAGATGGCCCCGGTGTTAAACAACAGCTTTAGGGATAATATAGATTTTATTGTTCGAAGAAAAAAAAAGAAAAAAAAGCCTGCAGTGCTCACAATGCTGGTCTTATGGTGATACGTGATGTGACAGCTGCAATCTGATTGGACAGAAACTTAAACCAAAACTTTAGAGAGAAACTACACAAGATAAACTCTATGGAGTGAAGAGAATAGACTTATGGGAATAATTAATTATTATTTATAGACAAAAATATATCAGAATGTAAGTGACTGATGTGATAGAGTTTAGGCGAGTAAAGTAGACCTTTCTGACCCTGATGGCCCTCCACAGTGTTCATATGAATTATTCAACGCGTACTCACCGTCTATGGCCTGACTGAGCGCGTGCAACTTCTTGTGTTTCTCCCGAAGTTTGTCATATGCTCCGCCCACCGACTGCGCCGAGTGATGATGACCTTTCCTGACTGCCAAAACTTCAAAATCTCCATAAGGCATGTCTCGGACCCTCGATGCCGACTTGGGCCTGCCGTAGGAGCGTGTGCTGAGGGCACTGCTTCCTCGCCGGGCCTCTTCCAGCGCCCCGAAACGCAGCAACTCCGGGTCCAAGTAGGCCAAATCCACAGACGACGCCCAGTTCTTCTTCTTGTTGTTTGGCATGGATCGGCGGTCCGGCTCAGTCAGCTGACCTTTAACCTTTTGCTGTCGTGCAAACGGTTCAGAAGAGGACTCTGATGGAGGCGGAGTCTGCTGGAAGTTTTCATCGTGAGTGGGCAGTGAGCCCATGGAGCGGCTCAGGCCTCGGCTCAGAGCGGCCTGCTCCTGAGAGCGAGCTCGGTAACGCTCCAGGACACGATGAGCCGCACTACGACCTGGCAACCAGAAAATATTCATTTATTCACAAACAGGACGTGAAGTCGTTTCAGCACACACACTCAATTTCACACAGTAAATATCAAATAAAATGATAAAACACAAATCATTTTTATACTTTTCTTCTGCTTGCATTTTTTTTTGTCAGTATTTTAATCACATGCACAATATCAATAAAAACTCCAACAATTTTTACTTTTGCATTATTGTGCTGATGACAAAATAAAGAAATCAAATTGACAAGTTTTTGTAATTTTTGTAAAAAGATTTTGTTTAATGTCTTGTATATTGTCGTGCATAAAGTTTATTTCTAGTTTTGCCTTATTGAGCAACATTAATAAAACATAAGTAAACAAATACAGATGAAAAATTTATAGAAAATAAAAAAATCCCATAAATTAATTAAATGAAAGCTAAACTAAATTAAACAAATTAAACATTCATTTTATTTATTGTTCTTTTTCTTTTGCACAATATGTGAAAATTGTTGATTAAAAAGCTTTAACAATGCCTATTTGTGAGACGTGACGATGGAATGCCGTGTGACGATGCAACACCGTCGGTTGTTTTAATAAATAAACTACGCCAGTTTTACGGTGACGTGACTTCATGATCATGTGGATTTTGTTTGGATTTTCACCGCATTAACTGCATGCTGAATTAAATAATGATGAAGATGATTGTGTCACAGCCCAAAACCAAACAGAGATGATTCATCAGCCTGACATGTTGTTCACGCCGGTCACGACTTCTACACATCACCAGATAAAACCACAGCGAGACAAAACAGGCACCAGGAACCGAGCGAGACTCCAAACCACTAACTAACTAACTACTCTGTGTGTAATCGATAGCACGCCACGCTCACATAAGCAGCTCTGTTTATGTTCTCTGCGGCTGTCAAGAAGCTCACCAGAGCTCGGACCATTCGCTCAGATTTTCCAAAACGCCTCTTTCCGGCTTCGGGTTTATATCCGGCTCTGTGCACAAATTCACTGCCTGGACATGAAGAACGCACAAAGACACTGGGACAGAGAAAAGAAAAACGGAACGAGGGCTTGACCTATTTTTAGTTATGGGGACTTTAACTTGCATTTTCCTTTTTGGAAACAGAATCCTGATGCCTGAAGAGGAAAAAAGGCAACAGCCAAAAGTCATTCGATGCTGTAATTCTGTAAAGCTGTAACGTTAACGTCGTTTCCGACTTTTAATTAACAAAAAAAGATCTACTTTAATTAGTTCCGAGTGATTAGCACATTTCTACAATAGCCAGGCAAGGTTTACAGTGATTAGCATATTTGTAAGGAAGTTTACGTTGACTAGTCCACTTTACATTAACTAGTCTGGTCTTATAGTAACTAGACCAGATTTACTGTAATTAACCTATTTCTACAGTAACTAGCCCAGTTTTAATAAACCGGTCCAATTTTACAGTAACTAGCCCAGTTTTACTTTAACTAGCCCAGTTATAATAAACCAGTCCAATTTTACAGTAACTAGCCCAGTTATAATAAACCAGTCCAATTTTACAGTAACTAGCCCAGTTTGACTGTACTAAAACAGTTATAATAAACCAGTCCAATTTTACAGTAATTAGCCCAGTTTTTCATTGCAACTAACCCATTTATAAACCAACTAGCAGAGTTACTAGTAACTAGCCTGGTTTCACAATAACTAACTAATCTTAAAGTAACTACCCACATTTTTAGGTAACTATTCCAGTTTTACTTTGACTAAACCAGTTTTACAGTAGTAACTGAGGTTTTCAGAAACTAGAGTTGCCAACTTTAAAAAATTAAATAAAATCATCAACAGATCAACACCAATATTGAAGTTTTAGATTATAGTTATATTATGATACAGACTAAAGTATAATACTGCACAAGCATTTTATTGCTGTTTCATGTTGTTTTTGTTTTTTTTACTGTAACTTTACTAGTTTAATAACTAGCCCTGCTTTATTAATGTATTTTTTATCAGGATTTTAACTTTTACTGTAACAATAAAACTTAAACTGTAACACATTTACAGTGACTAACAATAAAAATAAAACCAGAAAGTAATCAGTAATAAAAGTTTTATAGCAGCTAAGCCAGGTTCACAGCTACTCATTTTCATGTGACGAGCCCAGATTGACAAAAACCAATCTTTACAACTAGTGCAGTTTTACTGTAACTATACCAGTTTAATAGCACCTTTATAGTCATTAGATTCCAGTGTATTACAGTGTCTCATGCTAAACTTTATATGGTTAAAAATACCATTAAGCCCTTACAACAAACCTGCATCGCAAACAATACCAAAAATGTTTAATTTATTTACTTTAAAGAAAAATAATGAAGCCATGCCAAATCTAAATAATAAAACATGACCATATTTGTTTTATACAGCAAACATGTACTGCATTATTTCTATTTTATTGTGATAATTCAGTGTTCAAAGGTTTGCGGGCGACTGAGTATTAAAAACAACAACAACGCAACCAAAAAGAAAGTCAGAAATAAAGAATAAATCTTAGAAGCAGGTTTTGTTCAGGCACGTCTAGACAGCTCGGTAAGGAGACGGACCCGAGTGCCTTCTGCCTGGTCCTAACATACAAAAAACCCTCAGTGCCGTAAGCGAATGCAGATAGCGTCAAATTCTCCATTCTGATTGGTCAAAAGGTGTTGATATTTTCTCAAAAGATACAGTTACATGAAATCATTACTGACGTATGACATCATATAGTTTTTATGCTATTTTCAGTTGCAGAGGAAAGTAAGAATGTGCTTTAAACCAGTCAGTTCACACATTTTTCATCAGCAAGACACTTTCACCTCGTTCAATTCTGCTAATAATCAGCCTAGCCAGCAATTTCCACCTATTCAGAACAGACCAGGGTCACGTGCCTGTACAACCACATTCCCGCTGTACTTTACAGCTTTCCACCACCACCACCACCACCTACACAGACTCGACACGGACTCGACACGGACTCGACACGGACTCGACATGACGGCCGCGCAGGAAATGAACAGCTTTGTTGTGCAAATCACAAACAAAATGCAAAATCCGAGGCATGTCGGCTCGGACAAGTTCAAACACGGGGCCTGGCAGGCAGTGTGTCAATAAATCTGAGCTCACACAAAGGCAAAAATATTCCCTTCAGATTATTAAACACAATTTATCCAAGCAATGAGAAAAAAGATTTTGTGAGTATGAGCAATTTTACGTACATGAAAATTAATTAAGAGGAAAGTCAGAAAGAACAAATTTGGAAGGATAATGCTATAAAGCACTCAGCTACTTTATACACAGCTGACACATGACATTACAACAACTAGCCCAGTTTTACACTGACTAGCATGAGATTACAACTAGCCCAGTTTTACACTGACTAGCATGAGATTACAACTAGCCCAGTTTTACACTGACTAGCATGAGATTACAACTAGCCCAGTTTTACACTGACTAGCATTATTGAATTCAGTTGTATTTGTTAATCACTTTTAACAATGGAAAATGTCTTAAAGCAGCTTTACAGAATTAAATCATTTACAAATATATGTTTATTGCTTTTATATCACATTACATTACAGTGACTAGCAGTTTCACAAAGCCTGGCTTTATGTTACTGGAACAAACTCAGCTGTTCAGGGACAAACCCAGATTTACACTGAAAAACTATCCCTGTTTCAATAAGAACTAACCCAAGTTTACAGGAACTAATCCAGATTAACATGGACTAGCCTACAATACAGGAACTAGATTTATCTTACAGGGACAAATCCAGATTTACAGAAATTAACCCAGGTTACAGTAATTAGACTTATATTATAGGTACTAACCCAGGTTTACAGAAAATAACCCAGTTTTACACTGACTCGATTTACAATACAGAAAACTAACCCTATTTCACAGGAACTAACTCCGCTGTACAGGAACTAGACTTATATTACAGGGACTAACCTTATTTGTTGCCATGGACACCTTGGGCTGTGACCTTTCTATTGAACCTAAAAATATCCATCTGGTAAAATACAATATAAATAAATATACTGTAACTGTTTTAATAACTAAATAAGTTTTTTCAGTGGTTGTGATCAAACTGGTGTTAACTGTGTAAATGATGGTTTTAGTCAGCCAATCAGAGACAAGTATTTTGCATAAAGAAATCGCAGTAAAAAATGCTTAAATAGTGTGTGTGTGTGTGTGTGTGTGTGTGCATACACGCAGGTGTGCAGTCCTGATAAAACCTTGATGTGGGTGGTACGCCATGTAGGTGGCAAAAACGTGTGTGTGTGTGTGTGTGTCTTATGTTCGGCTTTTCAAGGAAGCCTTTTTTACCTGCAGGCAAACCTTTACCACGCAACCTCTCTCGAATCTCTTTACTCCTCTCAGGCAGGGACTCCCTCTCATTTTGGGAGAGCAAACCATCCAGCTATGGAGAGAGAGAGAGAGAGAGAGAGAGAGAGAGAGAGAGAGAGAGAGAGAGAGAGAGAGAGGGGCTCATGAGTGTGGGAGGGCATTTAATGAGAAAAACAGATTGTGAAAGAGTGATGCATGATGGTCAAGAATTTCTAAGTAAAAAAATAAAAAGTAAAATGAACAGGACAGAATGAACGTGTGATAGGAGGAAATAAAGAAAAAAGGGAGAAAAAAAAAAACAAAGGGTGTGAATCAGCACAAATGATACTCTAAATGGGCAACTTCAAGGTGTGGAGCAGCAGGGTGGAGAACCAGAGAAGTGTGTGAACAATAGTTGAGGTTTTCTTCCGAGCTCTGTGATTGGCTGAAGGTGGGGTGAGACACGGTGACATCATTTACCCAGTCATCTTTGTTTTTGGAGCGAAGAGGATCAGACGAAGCCGCTCGATTCATGTAGTGACACGAATCTCGCTAAGCTTCTGTAGTAACAGATTCATCCTCCTCTGATCATTAGTTATGTTTTTAACTTATTTTATTACAGAATGCAGTTTTATAAAAATCTACAAAAATGTACTGAGGTTCAGGTTAAAGGTTTGTTCTAAAAACGTACGTTTCTACAGAAATGTTCACCGAGAACGGTGATAATGTGAGGGCTGCGTCATTCCCAGTAAGGAAGTCATGATCGTGTCCCTTCTGCTTATTTCGAAGAAACCGAACGCCGCTCTGTCCCACAACACGCATCGTCGCTGTGTCGAGCTGTAAATCCGAAATGATGCAATTATGTTGTAACCGCATGAGCAGACGGGACAAGATAATGATGTCCTGGTAGTGATGCAGAAATTCCCTTTGCACAGCAATCGTACTATCACCACTCTTAAAAAAAAAGGTTTTACAGCAAATGTTTATTGTGCACCACTGCATTATTCCATAAACTTACAGCAAGTGGTTTGAATGCAGAAACTAGAGGTTGATTCATTGGTTTTGCCAATCCATACTGATAGTTTTTCCGGGTTGCGTTATACAGTTACAAAAGCGGCCTCTAGAGGCGAATCACTGACCCCATGTGTGACCCAACCCAGATATCAGAATCTGTAAAATCCTCGATCGTTGAATAAGCAGACGAGACAGGATCGTGATGTCCTAACTGGTAATGACGCCGGAATTCCCTTTGTGCAGTCTCACACCATCACCAGGCTGTCATGGTGAACGCTCGTCACGCACCACTTCACTGCTCCATTATAACTAACAGCAAGGAGTTCGGAACGAGCTCACACTGGTTCCAAACAATTTCCAAACTGGTTCCGGACGCTTCAACTTCTAGTTAAAAAAAAAACTTTCCTGCCTCACACTGTACATTGAGGTTAAAATTAACTTTATAGTGACAACAGCAACCGAATGTAGTTAACTAAAGGAGATCTAAAGCTCTGCAGACCACATGAAGACCAAACATGAGTGAAGAAAAACAACAGAAGGAATAAAGGAGAAAAAGGAGGCCACGTCAATAACCGAGGCTCGATGCGTACCTGAGACAGACTGCCGAGGACCAGACGCACCAGCTTCCGCACGTACGAAAAGGACGGATCGCACGTGGAGTTACGGACATGTGTGCTGCAGACGTCCAGGAGCGAGCGAACAGAGAGGCGGGTCAGCGTCGAATCATCACACATCTTCAGCAGAATACTGTTCAGGTGCTCAGTTAGCTTCATGGGCTAACACACGTGCACACACACACACATTACTGTAATTCGACTCCTTGTCCTTCATTAAAATTGCAAATCATGTAATAATAATAATATTTTCTTTGTGATCAGAAATGATTTGTACCTGGCTTTGAGGAATCTTATAATCTGCTCCCCAGAACAGAGTCATGCCCAGTGAATACATGTGCATCTGTCAGGGCAAAAAAATTTAAACATGATTTTATAATTCCAGCAGTAATGCAACAACACCTCTCAAACGCCTCGCAGTCTGCCTAACCCCTCATCCCCAAACTGAAGGTCTTCAGTTCTCTCACAAACTACAGCTTGGAATCAATCTCAAGCTCTGCCTCAGATTCTCAAATGGAATCCTCAACTGCCTCGAAATTCTCCAAAACTGACACCTTAAAATTCCTAAAATAATAAACTGACCCTCAAACCTCTTGTTCTTCCTCAAACTGAAACCCCCATAAGAGCTCCAAACTTCTTCTCCGTCTGTTGAATGAATCGCGGACCTTCAAACCTTTTCTCTCACAAACTGCATCTCAAACCGACCCTTGTTCTCTCTTTTAAAACTGGTCCTCAAACTGCATCCTGAACAGCTCCATGTGATGCTTCTCAACCTTCCATTATTCTCGTGAACTGGATCCTGAACCCCCTTAGAGGCACTTCTCTATAAAAAGCTGCCTCTCTAAAGCTTCTTGACGGTTCCTGCAGTCTCATGACCTGCATCTTTCAATCGCTTTGGAATTCCCACTTGAACTGCCTCAGCAAACACCCACACCCACACACACACACCCCTAGCAAACTTAGCCTACTGTCCGATCTCCATGAATGTGTTCATTAGTTTCGTCAGAAGCTCATTAACCTTAAACTCGTCTGGATGTCTAATACGAGACTCCGATATCATGCAAACAATTTACTCATTAAACATTTTTCTACAGGTGTTTTATACGTTTATGGAGATATTTAGTAAATGGAGTGAAAGAAAGAGCTCTAGAAAAGTCCGAATCAGCAGTGCGGAATAATCAGAATGTGTACTGAAGCTCAGGATACACGCAATGTGCCTATTGTGTCATTTCGCAGGGCTGCTATTATCCGTAAGCCTCCGTTAGAACAGAACGAGGCACGTGAAATTCCGGCTGCACGCTCGACTCGATCCTGAACGCCACACACACACACACACACACACACACACACACACACACACACACACAGGATGACTAATAAACCATGCTGACCTTTTGTTCTACTAAATGTGACTAATCTCTTAATTAACATCACGACAACCTCACACACTTCTGTTTAATCACTGGATTGCAGGTTAGTGTGTGTGTACACGTTTGTAAGGAAAGTGATGGTACATACAGACATCTTTCCTGTTTCTACAGCTCTCTCTCTCCTTCTCTCTCTCTCTCCCTCTCTCCCTCTCTCCCTCTCTCCCTCTCTCCCTCTCTCTCTCTCGATAGAGAGATAGAGAGATATAGACAGAGAGAGAGAGAGAGAGAAAAGGAGAGAAAGAGAGAGTTGGCATGGCTGAAGGAAAGAAAAGCAAAGCCACATTTTTCGGTTTCTAGAAGAATGCAGTGGATTCTTTCACTCTGCTATAAAAGAAGGAGGTTTGAAGGCAGACCGAGAGCTCACACTGCAGTGTGTGTGTGTGTGTGTGTGTGTGTGTGTGTGTGTGTGTGTCAGAAAGTTACACAGTTATACACACACTGTAACCTGCCTGACACTTCATTACACATTCAGCAGTGTTATAAAGCCACAGATGGACACCTGTAGTGGGATTCATTCAAATTTTCCTTCCACCAACAGTAAATAGATTTAGTACACCACTTTGTCTAAGATTCCCTGCCCACTCCGTGTAACATTCCCTGCCCACAATTATGAAGGTCGCAGTACCTTCTCGATGTCTGAAAGCGAGGACAGGTTGAGTCCCTCGAGCACTTCCGGGGATGTGAACGCTCCCAGATCCTGCTGAGTCACGTTCTCATCCGTGAACGAGATGTTTCCAGACGGCATGAGCAGAAGAGACCACGGCGAGATGATGAAACCCAGGGCAGTCGGGTCTGCAGGCAACACACACACACGTTTAAAACTTTGGATCTACAGCATTATTACACACAATGCACAAATCAGCCTTCATAAACAACATACTTAAAAATGATTGAACTGAAATTTGAGGATTTTTGAAAAAAGCTGACGAATCCTGAACACTTACAGCAGTTAACTAAGCGCTGAGGGAAAAAAGGACAAAAATAGAACTGAGGCCAAACAACTGCATTCCTGTCTGAGCTTCTCGGTTAAAAACAAACTGAAAAACAAAACAAAAGAAGCTCCACAATACAATACAGCACTCACACCACCGCTAGTGCAGCTCATGAAGCTAACGCAGCTAGCATGTTCCAGAACGTTCTGTACTACCACTAAAATAACACCACAGTTTTTGTGCTGTTAGTGTTACAAACTTATGGACTGTTTGGATGGGATCCACACATTGTGTGTGTGTGTGTGTGTGTGTGTACTTTTCAAAATCTCCTCAATGCCTGGAAAAGGCTTTATTTACTTCCTAAACTTCATACAAGCAACCAACGCTACTTTCTAGTCGCTAGTGTTCTGTTAGCATGGAACAGACTGAAATATAGAAAAGGACAGAAAAAGCCTCTGATGATTATGATGAGCATCTTCTCCTCGTCCAAATCCCTCACAAAGTCATTATATGCTTCTTACAAACAAACTACGCTAATTTCTAGTCTCAATATGAAAAGGACAGAAAGAGCCTCAGTAATTTCTTCCCGTTTTTATATTTCCTGCCTTTTAAACATAACGAAGGAGAAAACAGACGGGTTCATTTCACGTAGCGCCGCTTTAACGCGCTGGAATTCGCCATGTAAACCCACGTTTCCTGTGGCGAAGCGCTGACCGTGGCGGAAAGAGGGGAAAGAAAAAGAAAGAGCACATGGTATATTCTGCACCTGAAATTCCCCACAAACCCAAACAGGAGCAGTTAGTGGACATGCTCCAGCCTCGCTACGGCTTTTAACGGAGACCAAACGGCTAAAGGCGAGTGAGGAACGTGGTGTCACGTGACTGGAGAGTTGGCAGGAAAACTAGTCTTTTATCTCAAACATCAGAAAGAAAGAAAGAATGTAGTCATCGTCTGCCTCCAGCTCGACGAGATGAAAAACTAAAGGCAGTAAAAAAAAAAGACTCCATTCAGAAATGACAACAGCAGAGACCTTAGAAGTCCAAAACACAATGAGTCACACAGCGAGAAAGAACTCCGAGCCAGAGGGAATCTGGGAATCTTTGAGATGACGGGGAAAAAAAAAAAAAAAAAAAGGAGGGAAAAAAAAGGTGGTTGTATGACTTTTCTTCCCTTCACAGAACATTCAAACCGAGCAACAAAAAAACAATGTGGACCATGTAAACGAGCCGAGAAGAAATGTTTTTTATTTATTTAAAATTTGTTCAAAATTTCTTTCAGATAAATGAATTTACTTCCATTTTTATATTTTTTTTCTTATTTTTGTATTTTTTTTTTAATACATTTAAAACATTTATATTTTATCAATATTCTTTTATTATACATCCATTTATACACTGATCAGCATTTATTACGTTGGTCCCCTTTTTCTGCTAAAACAGTCGTGACCCATCGACCATCAACAGCATGAACTTCTTCAGCGGTTTAAGCTACAGGAGTTCATCTGTTGGATCGGAACCACACGGACCAGCCTTCGCTCCTCACGTGCCTCAATGAACCTCGACCGCCACCGAACCTGTCGCCGGTTCACCACTGTTCCTTCCTTGGAGCACTTTTGATAGATACTGACCACTGCAGACCAGGAACATCTCACAAGAGCTGCAGTTTTGGAGACGCTTTCACCCAGACGTCTAGACGTCTCAATTGTCAAACGCACTAATTTTTCCTGCTTCTAACATCAACTTTGAAGTTCACTTGCTGCCTAATAAACCACACACACTAACAGGTACCATGATTAAGAGATCTCTCACACACACACACACACACACACACACACACACACACATTATAACATTCTGAGTGGTGAATGAAGAACACTGATGATCTCTTCATCATGGCAGCTGTTAGTGGGTGGATTTATTTATTAAGCAGCAAATGAACATTTTGTCCTCAAAGTTGACGTCTATTAGTTGTAAAATATTGGTCACTTTCTAAATAATAAAAAAATTTCATTCTAGCTTTGTGCACAGGGATATGGTCATGCTGGAGGAGCCTGGAGAACTTCCTGATAACATCAGAGTGTGCTGAGCCTGGAGTCACAGGAAAGGCTGGAATACGCTAAACTGCTTAGCTTGCACAAAACAAAGCAACATACTGTGCCAACGTTGTGAATAAAAAGATTGGCCCGCGCTTTACTGGGCGTCTGTAAAAAACGGAGGTCAGATAAAGAGTCGCTGTGAGACAAGGACGAATTCCTCTCCTTTATCATGATGCATTGAGAACCAGCTACATCACCACCATCATCCACATCGACCCTGAGGGTGAAGGATTCATTACCATCCAAACCAACTGGTACCAACAGGGCCAAAAGGAAAGAAGAATCATTGTCCTCTGTCTCACTGTCCTCCACTGTCTCATTCTCCTCCAGCGTCTTATTCTACTTTGACTCACCATCCTCCACGTCTTCCACTGTCTCACGGTTCTTTCTGTCTCCCTGTCCTCCACTCTCATTGTCCTCTCCGTTTCCCTGTTCTCTGTTTGTCTCCTTGTCCTCCACTGTCTTATCCTCCTCTGTCTCACAGTCCTCCACGGTCTCACAGTCCTCCACGGTCTCACAGTCCTCCACGGTCTCACAGTCCTCCACGGTCTCACAGTCCTCCACGGTCTTTGTCCTTTCTGTCTCTCTGTCCGTCACTGTTTCATTGTGCTTTCTGCTGTGCTTCACTCTACACAGTCCTCTACTGTCTACACCGTTCTTCCTGTCTCCCTGTCCTCCACTGTTTTAGCATCTCACTAACAGATTTTTAATTAATTCATTATTTTTTAATAAGCAATAAAATTAGTTTTATTTGTATTGCCTTTTTTTGTAAACAAGTTTAATTGTTGTGTGCACACAATTTAATAATAAAAAAAATGTTACATTCGTTTTCATTTTGTCTTATTTTCTGGATTATTGGTCTTGCCTACACACACACACACACACACACACACACACACACACGGAGTGAACAGAAGCGATACTCGCACCGGAAACGAAAGAGTTAATCTTCACGGAATGTAACAGATCGACATTCCTTTGATTTTCTCATCTAGAAGTCAAACGAGTCACGTTTCCACTTTCAGGTTTATGAGTAACTGAGTTCCACTATAAATATCATCCCTCGAGCAGAGCCGCTTTACCTCCAAAATACGTACGAAGAAGCAGCAAAGCCTAAATACAGGCATGTGAAAAAATAAGTACACCCTCTTAGAATTCAATGGGTTTTAGGTTTCAGGAAATAATTCAAATCATTGAATCTTTATCAGGTTTTTGAATCGAGTAAATACGACCTCAGATCAGCAACAACACGAGACGTACACCAACATGTCGTTATTTATTATTACAAAAATAAAGCCGTTATGGAAAAGACGTGTGGGACGACTGGACAATGGAACTGCTTCCCTTCGTTCCTTTGCAAATCGCCTTAAATTCTTTTTTCTACACAACAGAAATCGAATGCGACACGTTTCCGGAGCATTCAATTGGCGCCGGAAATAAATTAGTGCAGTGTTTAAGTATGAGAAAGAAAAAAGCCCTACAGCAACACAGAGACCAGAGGAACCAGGAGAACAGGACGAAGCAGAGAACGGAGGGACGATTCTTTCTGAAAGAGGACGAGAGTAAAATCAAAATAGAATGAGATCCTGCGATAGGCGTAAAGACACCGAGCGGAACCTGACGAAGGAGTGAACATCTAAACAAAACGGGAAATTCATCCAGGAAAGAAGTGAAAGCGTTAACACACACACACACACACACACACACACACACACACACACACACACACACACACACACCAGTACAGAAGTGGTGGATGAAGTACACAAACCATGTAGTTGAGTAAAAGTAAAGACAGTAAAATGTGACTCCAGTAAAAGTGTCCCTTCGAACTTTCACTTGAGTAAAAGTATAAAAGTTTTTGCCTTCAAATGAACTTAAGTTTCCAAAGTAGTGATTTATTATAACTCTAATGTTCCTATGATAATTTTTATCACAAGATTCTTCACTTAATCACCTCAGTTTCTGTGTAAAGACTCGAATGTGACTCTCAGCACACTGATCTATTAATAGAATGATATTAACGACTCAAACGCTGATTGATTTCTATTAAAATGATCATGAACCAAAAACCTTCTTTTCAACTACTTAAAAAAAAAAAGCGTGTAAACGAGGTCACGTGTGTTGTGGCGTGTTCGAGTCCTGGCAGCTTGATGGACCTGGGATTTGAACTCCCAACCTTTGATCCTTACCACTTCGCGATCACTTGCGTTTAGCAGACGCACTTACCCAAAGTGGCCCAGAGGTGGCAGCGTGGTGTGGCTGGGATCTGAACTCACAACCTTCAGAGCCGAAATCCAATGCCTTACCCACTAAGCTACCACCTCTCTTCATCTCTTCACCCACACGTTTCCGTAAATCGCTAATAACATTCCAAACAAATCACAAATATTAGGAATAAACTTGAATGTCAATTCCGAATAGAAATGCGAAAATAAATACGATTTATATTACAATTCTGGTAACACAGATCACAAACAAGCGTCGCTGAGGACTAATACACGATATGGACAAAGGCTTGTGGACACCTGACCATAAGATCCTTCTGAACATCCAATCCCACATTTAGACCCCATTTACTATTATAATGAGCTTCTAGATGTTCCAATAGATTTTGTGAGTTGAGGAGGACTGGGGTCCAACTTCTACAGCATGAGATCTTCCAAAACATGAAAAGCAGATCTTCATGGAGCTTGTCATGGGTTTGCGTCTTCTCATTCATGTGAAAAGAATTTGTACGTTGAGGTCAGGTGTCCCAATACTTTTGCCTGTGTAGTGTATGATGAAGTCGTATTCACCTCTGCGCATGAGTTCCTGCAGACTCTCGGCGCTCTGGTTCAGCACGGCCCACACCTCCTCCTCCTGCAGAGGACCTCCTCGGACCTGCAGAGCTTCGGCCAGAGACACGTGCATGGTGCCTGCTGAGAGAACAAACACGAAATGTTCATCAAACCGCAGCAGATTTACGAGAAAACTCATCATGCGTTTGGAGCAAATGTGGTCTGATCCATCACCAAATCTGATGTGATCTCATGTGACCACCACCACCACCACCACCACCACCACCACATAACATTCAGTAAAAAAAATCTAATCAGGTATATTTTGTGCTAATATCATCAATCTGATTCCAATAGAGCTGAGATCAGACAGCTCGGATTTCCATCATGTTTGGCACGAATGCTTTAGGAATTACAGAAGTTCCTGCAGTGGGATAATGAAGTGTAGAAGCTGATCTTCAGCTCAGCCTCAGACTCCCAGCCAAGATCTCAAAACTCTCAGGAAGCCTGTACGCCATCAGAGTCTTTTTTCCCTTCAGAAAAACCCTCACAGATTTATTTTCCTCTCCAGGAGCTCGGCTTGTACACGTTCCACACCTACAGAGCTGATGGTCCTGAGGCTTCACACACGCACTCCAAAAATTTAGAAATAAGACAATAAGATGCTCTCTGTCTGTCTGTGTCTCTCTCCTTCTGTCTGTCTCTGTCTGCCTTTCCATCTCTCTCTCCGTCTGCGTCTCTCTCTCTCTCTCTCTCTCTCTCTCTCTCTCTCTCTCTCTCTCTCTCTCTCTCTCTCTCTCTCTCTCTCTCTCTCTCTCTCTCTCTCTCTCTCTCTCTCTCTCTCTCTCTCTCTCTCTCTCTCTCTCTGGCTTTCTCACTCTTCACTCTCTCCCCTTTTCCGTCTCTCCCCTTTTCCGTCTCTCCCCTTTTCCGTCTCTCCCCTTTTCCGTCCCTCTCTCTGTCTCAAACTTGCATAAGCAGTAAATGTGTCGAGGTCATTAGTTCATATCACACAGAACACAATAAAACTATCAGGAATGCGTATTAGTGATGGCCTTGTGTGTGTGTGTGTGTGTGTGTGTGTGTGTGTGTGTGTGTGTGTGTGTGTGTGTGTCCATCCCCCGCTCTCTTCCACTTTGTTCAGGAGGAGTTTTGACAGTGAAAATGCCTCAAAACAAACGCCTGAGGAATCGTCTGGATTGAAAGCTGATTCAAACAGAACTGTGAAAATGAGCTTCACAAAAATATACAACTTTTCTAAAAAGGTCAGAACCAGGAAATCTAATCCTCCAGAGACACACCCCTCTTACACACACACACACACACACACACACACACACACACAGAGCTTTACTCCAGATGATCCGAAGAAAACCTTCTGCGTTTTTTGCTCTGAATACCACAGACACGAGTCATCCTCATCCGCTCAAACAAATCCTTCTCTCTATCTCACACACACACACACACACACACACACACACACACACACACACACACACACACACACACACACACACACACACACACACACACACACACACACACACACACACACTTACTTTGCAAAACACCCAAATATATGCTTGGATCAAAAAGGTTTCCAAAAGCACATCATAAAGTCCAGCACAGAGGTCGTTTCATTCTGGGCAGAAAGCTGACGTGTGGGTGGAGTCGCTAAAATCATTTCCACTTAGTAACAGCCTGAAAATCTTTCTGTACTGAGAGAGAGAGAGAGAGAGAGAGATGGAGAGAGAGAGAGGGGGGGGGGGGGGGGGTGGAGAGAGAGGACCAGACCCTGTAATCGCTTCTCTAATCTCTTCTCCAAACTCAATCGGTAGATGTTTTACACCACAGCACTGTTCTGTTCTGCTCAGGTTCTTAATGGTGTTTGGTCAGAAGATGGTAAGTAAGTGTCTATAGGAGCCTCTCGGAAGTTTTGATCACCACTAAATCCAAACCTTAAATCCACCAATCAAAAATACACAAATTAAAATTTTAATAAGATGCAAATTTATGCATGTAAAATATACATTATACAATCTGCTTCAGCAGAACATTTACTGATAAAAGGAACAAAAAAAATCCTGTAATTAATCCTGCAAATTGTCATATGGAACATTTATGGGTTCATGAAAGGAAACTTAAACATCCATTCCAGCCGATGTGTAAAAGAACCAGGTCAGGTGTGTTTGCTGTCCTGCTCAGCCGAAAATAAAACCTTCTAGCAACAGCTAACATTTTCCAGAAGCTCTGCAGGAACCACCTGGGTGGGAACTGCGCAGTTCCAGGAGAACATCTTGTGTTTTGGTGTTCGGAGCGAGTGATCCAGCGAATGCACTCTAGGAACCGGGAACGTTTGTGTAAAATAACGAAGTGATGAACTTTTGGATGGTTATGCGATTTGAGAGCGAAATTACAGGAACCCAGTAAACATGCTGGAGGTTGAACTTTAAAGTAACTGTTGATACAGTGACGATTTCGGAAAGATGTTTATTTGACATTTACAGAAGACGTCTCCAGGGTCACAGATAAAACTGTATGTTTAGAACAGATGCTCCTCTTTTTATTACCATCTAGAGAGAAAACAAAAACCCAGCATCTGGTGAGGAATTCATAGCTGCTCTCTGAGTGAAAAAATTATATTTAAATAAATTGATACAAAGCACAGAACTGGAGACTCCTCCTACTAACCTGGGATTTGCAGCTGTGCAGTTAACCAATCAGAATTCAGCTAATTCTAGCTAATCGTTTAATACAGGAAGTTACGCTAATTAGCCAAAATAACAATAAAAATGAACAGAAGCGAGTCCAGAAATAAAACCCGTGCGTACAAACCAACCAAAAATCTCAGAGATACAATGTTTTTTCATGTTTCCGAGTTTAACATCGCTCCCTGTGGGACACCAAAAAAAAAAAGAAAAGAAAACACAGAGGCATCGTCTCGGTCCTCGTTCGTTCCCTTTCCTCTTTTACATCTACTTCCCAAGCATGTGTTCACCTCAAAAGTCCGTCCTCGTCTCATCTGTCTGTCCGTTATTCATCCCTCGTTTTACGCTCCACCGGACGGAGGGACGGATTCAAGATGTCTGAGCGACGTTTCGCTTTTCGCCAGAACCAGTCGGCGCTAATCGTCTGGAAACAGGATTTTTTTTGAAAAACCCATTATGCCTGTTGGTACATCTGTCTAAACATGACAAGTGTGTGTGTGTGTGTGTGTGTGTGTGTGTGTGTGTGAGAACACTGTGAGAGAACATAGATCAAAGAGGATAAAATAAATAAACCAATCATGTTCCTGCACTCTACAAGTTGTAACTCGTTCTATTAGCAGCGCCAAGACATTCGAGCAGTAAGATTCCCATCGCTCGCTTAACACCCCTGCTGACCTTTAACCCCAGGCCTGGGTCACGTCTAGACGTCTGAGAGCAAGTTGGACACCGTTTCCAGCGAATGCACAGTACAGACCCTGAGTGGAAAGCATTATTTTGGGGGGGGAAACCAAAAGAAAACGAGCATGATAAAGAAACCATGCTACAGGAAAAGACACGCCCCACGCTAGCTGCTAGTTCTCAGTCTGATGCTATGCTAGCACTTCATTACTCATCCTTTATTATTTCATTACTCACACAGTTCTGACCTCCTCTTCTCTTCTTCTCAAGGTCTCCTTTTTATCTTTTCTGGCTTGCAGAAGAGGTTCATTGCTTTTCTTTGGAAAAGTGAGATAATGTAAAATAAACAAAAAATAGCCCCCCCCCCCCACACACACACACACACACACACACACACGATAGCAAGATAAGACTTGTTTAGAGAGAAGAGAAAATGTGAGGAGAAGGTTGTGGGTTCTGAGATGTTGAAATCAAAAGATTGTGATCTGAGTATAAACGTCCACTGCAGGAGAAACCGAGAGAAGCTCCGGGTCAATACGACTAGAAGTTTATTTGTAGAGCACTTTTAGCACAACTTCCTGAGAAGGAACCTTGAGAAGAACCAGACTCAAAAGTGGAACCTCATCATCATCACCAAATGTCCATTCATTACAGTTCCATCACTGTTGGTGGACTGTTCAGTGACTGACACTTAAATGAGGAACTGTTCATGCAGACTGTTATTAATTCCAGTCCAAATCCATACTTAATGTTCTCAGAAACTTCAGGGTTCTTTAGGCTGTTGATGTGGAACCATCCTCACTCAGAGTGGTCTCCAGTTGAAGAGAATTCTATCCAGAGGAAGGATGTCAGGACAGACCAGGTGGATCCGGAAAGAAGAAAGGGACCTGGTGGTAGCTTAGTGGTTAGTAGTTTTTGGATCAGAAGGTCATGAGTTCATATCCCAACCTTACCATGCTCCTACTCTTTGGCCACTTAGCACGGCCCTTAAAAGCTCCACTGTTCAGTCCTGCACAAATCTATCCTGAAGAATAAAACCGGGATTTCATAGGCATTGGACTTTGGACCTGAAGGTCATGAGGTCAAATCCCAGCCACTTTAAAATGGCACTCTTGGGCCCCTGAGCAAGGCCCTTAACCACATATCTACTCAGTTGTACGAATGAGATAAAGTTGTTCTGGATAAAAGGCGTCTTCCAAAGGTAGTCGTGTAATGAATCACAAAACTCGCGGTTTGAATCACATTACGGCTTTTGAGTAATTTTTTTCGGCTCAGCAAAAAAAATAAATAAATAAATAAATAAGGGGGCGGAGACTAATCTAATTGGCTTTCCAATTATTTCAAGAAAAGTTACAAGGAAAAGCTTCTATACATGCGATTTGAATGATGCGGAAGGCTTTTTAAGTTCTTCTGCTCCTCCACTGGACGTTGTTGTTGACTGATTAACACGTCCCGTTCACGTGAACACGTGACTGCTCTGTGTAGGTACGGAATTACTTCAAAAGCAAAATCGGCACGGAAACAATTCAAAATTGCTTTCATTCTGCGATCATCATTTAATCTGCAAGTCGTGATCCGTTGCAGTCGTAAACCGAAGGCCATGAATTTACACGTGAAACCTCTCGTAAATAGCGGGTTTACAGTTCAAAAACAAACAAACAATACAACGTAAGAAAATGACGTTCTCGAGGCCCCGAACAACAAACGTTTCACAGGAAATGGAAATGTTTCAACAGAGTCCTGAGAAACACGGCAGCAGAAAACGCTATCGAGACGTTTATACCACAATCCGGGACGTGTCTGGAGAGCTGAAGGTCGGACGAGAGCGAGGGATGGAACGGAAAAGTGCAGATTCCTGCTGAGAGCGAATGTCACACACCCGTCCGTGCGTGCTTGCGTGCGCGCGCGCGCACACACACACACACACACACACACACACACACACACACACACACACACACACACACACACACACCCCCCCTCTGTGGAGAGATGGCATTTCCTCAGTGAGGACGGAGTGGAATAACAGCACCGACGTTCCACTCAACTCCGAATTCAACGTGAAAAAGAAATCCGTTTTTTTACAGACGTGAAGATAAAAAAAACGTGTTCGGTCCAGAGCTTCCTTCCGTCCGTGTTCAAGCCGTCTAGAGGATTAGCGTTTCGATTACGCCACTCACAAAACATGTCCCAAGAGCTGCCGAAAATACATGATATACGACCAAAAGTATTGGGACACCTGACGTTCCCGAGCCAGACGTGGTTCTTCCCTCAAACTGTTTGCACAAAGTTATACACTAATGTACCAGATGCCTCTGGACTCCTGAACTTGGAGACCCAAACCTTTTCCAGCGTCACAATGCTCCTGTGCACAAATCCAGCTCCATGAAGATCTGCTTTACATGGGTTGGAAGATCTCCTGCTATAGAGCTCCAACCCTAATGAACAGTAAATGTGCACCCCAGGAGCCTCCTGACCTTCTCACCTACATCACTACCTGACTTTACTAATACCCTTATAGCTGAATGAAATGTTATAAATCTCCACAAAATCTAGTGGAACATCTTCCCAGAAGAGTGGAGTTTATCATAAAAGGTTTTCGCATGATATCAGGAATTAAACCCGATATCGGTCCTACTGTATCGTATCGGCCAAAACAAAACAACATTACAGTCGTATTACAGCCAACAAGACTTTAAACCAAGTGTGTGTGTGTGTGTGTGTGTGTAACATTTTTACATCCAAACAATTTGCCTTTCAGATTCCAGCAGGCGAAACTCAGAGCAACGCTGAAATACTGAAGCAAAAGAAAAGTAAAACCAACATATAAACTCCCGTCACTCATTTCCAAAACTACAACAAAAAGGTTTTGGGACTCCTGATTTTTCCACCCAGATGAAGTTCTTCCCCAAACTGTTTCCACAAAGTTGAAGAAACACAATTGTAACAGGACGTCTTTGGGTGCAGGAACAGGAAATTTTCACGTGAACTAGGAGACGCGAAACCTGTTCCAGCATGACGATACCCCTGTGCACAAACCCAGCTTCATGAAGATCTGCTCTCCATGGGTTGGATTTGGTGGAAGATCTCCTGGTATTGAACACACTGACTGCACCTCAGGTCTCCTCATCTCACCTACATCAGTAACCGACTTTACTAACACCCTCACGGCTGAATGAAATATTATAAATCTCCACATCATCTAGTGGAACATCTTCCCAGAAGAAGAGTGGAGGATATTACACCAGAACATGGAGATTACACGTGAACTCAAATGTTCAAATAGAGAAGAATCTGCTCAGGTGTCCACAAACTTTCCATATAATATCGATTTTAGCCACCAGACAGTCATGAGGTCACTGTAGAGGGTTGAACTAAAGGAATATGATGCTACAGATATGAACAGTTCTGCATTCGAGTGTCTTGAGGACTCGTTTATGAGGAACATTTATATTCACCATTTCATTCTGGGATCATGTCCGTTGTTAGAAGCTGGATAGAAATAAACCTGAATAAACAGTGCGGTTGATCGATAAAGCTGCTCCGTCTCTGATTACAAACACAACCATAACAACAACTAACCAGGATCTCTAAAGCGTGCGAGATTTTGTTTAGTCACATTCAGACTTTAACTCTGACAAGTGTGCAGTATAATTATCATCTATAAACACACAGTGAACAAGAAAAGCAGGAACATACCGCAACTACGCACCGAAAAGATTTTACCCTCCAGCAAGTTATCAGAGATGTAAAGGTTAAAAAAATAAGTGGTGGAGTCTGGGTTTAGAAAGAGAGACGCAAAATAACGAGATAAACATCATTATACACGTTTACTGAAATTAATTACAACATAGGAATGAATATATGTGTAAACGCACACACACTAATATACACACACATATATATATATATATATATATATACACATACACACACACATACACACACACACACACACTATATTTATATATATATATATATTGTGTGTGTGTGTGCTTATGTGTGATTTGTGTATGTTTGGGTGTGCGTGTGTATATATATATGTGTGTGTGTGTGTGTGTGTGTGTGTGTGTGTGTGTGTATAATTTATTAATCTTTTTTTATATTTTTTTAACATGGTGATAGTATGTGGATTTATAAACAGAGCTCCAGACACATTCACTAAATGTACACAATAATTATATATATATATATTATTTATACATTTTATATAAAGAACTGATGTGAAAAATATATATAGAAAGAAAAGTTCTGAAAAACATTAAATGAATTAATTAAACGAAAAAAATATTAGTAGAGAGAGAAACAGAGACAGAGAGAGAAACAGAGAGACAGAGAGACAGAGAGAGAGATAGAGAGAGAGAGAGAGAGAGAGAGAGACAGAGAGAGAGACAGAGAGAGAGACAGAGAGAGAGACATAGATAGATAGATAGATAGATAGATAGATAGATAGATAGATAGATAGATAGATAGATAGATAGATAGATAGATAGATAGATAGATAGATAGATAGATAGATAGATAGATAGATAGATCTCCTGTTGGTTTAATTATTTTAAGAAGAAAAAAAAAAAGATTAGGATCTCTCTAAAACATGGTGGTATTTTTTTTGGTTTACAAACATAGAACCACACACACACACACACACACACACACACACACACACACACACACACACACACACACACACACACACACACGTAAGTATTACAGCAGAGAATAAACAGCTGCAGTAGAGCATGAGGAAGTGTGTAAAAGTGTGGAGGATCTGCTCCAAGTTCACCTGCTGAACTAAACTTGACTTATCTATCTTTTTGGATGATGATGATGATGATGATGATGATGATGATGATGAAGAGGATATTGTGCAGTGTTAAAATGTTACAATCAGACACCTGAAGCTGCAGTAGAGAGTGAAGGATGGAACACTCACCTGTACAGTGTGAAAGCTCAGTTAAAGGTTACAATGTAGCTGCAGCTCCAGCATCACCTCCACAATGAGAACCCGAGATCTTCTCCTTCTCCTTCTTCTTCCTCTCCTTCTCAACTCCAACAGGTTGTTCCGAGATCCACATCCGAGCCCCAGATCTCCCGATGCTCCTCCGCAGTTCCTCTCCTTCCTCACCACACACTTCCTTTAGACGGTATAAATCCCCCGGTTCCCTCTCCGCCCTGATCCCGGCTCCGAGCAGCTCGGAACGGCGTGTGGACTGCGGCTGCGGCTGCGTTCGCGTTTGCGCTTCTTCTGCTTCTTCTCCAAACTAGTAAGCCATTACAGCTGAGAGGGATTGGCTTCCAGAGAGTTGCCAGAACCGTACTCTTCACCCAGTTTGTACCTCTCTGGGTTGCCATATACTGGTTGCCAGATCACGCATTTTTACCCACTTAGGCTGAGCTGGGTGGATTCAGTGACGCCTGTGGATCAGGGTTCATATTTGGACTGCTTATATATATATTTATATTGATATTTGGAAAACAATAATTTATATATACCAATTTATAGATTTAGCAGGAACTGTCACTGTTTAATTCCGAAATATTTTTTGTGCATTACATTTCCAACGATGTGAAGCAACACGCTTTCCCAGGAACGATTTTACACAATACAGCAAACCATCTAAGCTTCTCAATATCCTGGTGCAAATGAGACATCAGATTTGTTCTTTTTTTTTTTTTTTTTAATGGAAACATCATTAGACCCGTTATAGAGATCGTACGACTGTTACTGTCACACTGACTCCAAACTCTGAGTAACATTATAAAAATTGGGTTGTACAAATGAAACCTTCCATCTGATGCTTTTTGGTTTATTGGAGATGAAGCTAAAACTAGAGAAATGAGTTGATAATTACAGTGGAGGTCAAAAAGTTAAAGATTTGACACCTTGTGGAATCTGCAAAAAAAAAACATTGATAAATAAAATAAATAAAAAAATTGTAGAAATCATAGAAATCTTGTGCTTTCTTGAACTTTAGATTTTTTCGCCCTTATGCAGAGCTACTTACAATCATCTCACTTTCTCACACATATACACTATATGATCTTCCTTTTCTAGGACAGTCCACATGAGAGGATCATCATAACGTCTGATGGTTTTGGTTTGATGGATACATTTAAACTTCTTGTGATTTTTTTCTGGATTGACTGAGCATCATTTCTTAAAGTGATGATGGTTATTTTCTCTTTACATAACTGTAGATCTGTACAGTAGTTGGAGTAGCACTATATGGATATTGACTCTACACATTACACATCTGTGACCTGAAAACCATTCCAGCTGTCTACCTCATGAATCTGATGTGAGAATGCCATGAGTTTGCCAAGATATCATTAAAGCTAAGTGTAGCTACATTGGTCAATCTAAAATATGAAACATAATACGAGTTACATGATCACGTTTTTGTTAACTACATAATTCCATACCTGTTCTTTGGATGTTTTCTATATTAATGTACAATGTTAAATATATACTGTATATATATATATATATATATATATATATATATATATATATATATATATATATATATATATATATATATATATATATATATATATGATAGAAAAGGAGACCAGATGTTATCAATCTGGCATCCCTGGGTTTTGCTATGGCTGGGAGGAGATGAAGAGTAATGAGACACCTTCCTGCCATGGACTTCTGGGTGGTTTCTGTAATGCAAGATCAAGATCACAGAGCAGAATTTGGGGGGGAAAAAGTGTATTTCTTTATATATTCTGTAAAATATATATAAAATGTGAAATAATAAAAATGAATATAAAAAATGTAATAAAATGTAAACTAAATGAAGTATATTAATGAAAGTATATAAAAAATATATATACTGTATATATAAAGAGAAATAAATAATGTCTCGAAAACGATTCACGAAACAAATTTTCATTTATTTACTAGATTTGATCGTTTTCTCATTTTTGTTCTATTTCTATTCTATTTCATCCATAGCAACAATTTGACCTGCCGTTGACCAACAGGAGCCCAGAGAAACTGTGACATATTCAACCATATTATCCTAAAGATAAACAAATAAACGGAAGTAAACAAATGAATAGTCACAGTAACACTGAGAAAATGAATAATTATGACCTTTTAAAAGAATTGATCAATTAATAGTCAATTAAATTAATTAGAATACATGCAAAAAGGCTTAGAAAAGGAGAGAAACACAATATTTATAGAAATGTACATTTTACTTAATTTTTTTTTACATTTGTACAGGTTTGTATTTCGGCCTCTTCAGCACCGAAGGTACAAACGCACGCTCAGCGTCTGTTTCTATAGAAACCGTTTGTCTGTCGGGAGTGAAACCCAACGAGGTGGTGTTGAAGTGTCATGTCTGCTGGGGCTTTTTGTCTTACTTTGTCTTCTCCTGTTTCAAAAACACAAACACACACACACACACACACACACACACACACACACACACACACACACACACACACACACACACACACACAAATGTACAGTGTGTGCAGCTAAACATCAGTTAACACCTACAGTGTGGAATGAATGATGGGGTAATGAAACTGAAGGTAGTCTTGAACTTCTCTTAATGTGGCGTAATATAAACCGCGTTAGCTGGTTAGCGTAGCCTTGTAGCTTCACCTGGACTTGTTTATCTTTTTTAGCTGAAACATTCCTCCTACTGTAGATGTGATCTGTATTGGAAGTCACACCCCCTCCTTCTCTTGTCTCTGCTTGGTTGCCAAAGACATCCTCAGGAATGAGACGTAGGCATTCGACCTCTGAATTCTTTGGCCTCGTCTCAAACAGCCCCCCACCCCCGGCTCCATCCCCTCCCCCAATCCACCCCTCGCCTCTTCGCTCACCTTTGAACTACACTTTCTCCCGCATTATTGACATCGTCTCGGTTTCGAACAGAAGAAGGAATGCGATCAGGCCACACTCAGGTTTTTCTGCATGTTTGTGGAGGCCAGTCTTTCAGGACGCCTTCGATACGTCACTCTTTCGCAAGCGTGGTGTGTTTTAGTGCTGATGAGAGGCATAAAAATGGCTGCCGTTTTCACAATGTTTCCACTGAAATGGCCTGAAAGTAATCACATGTGCAGCATTAGTTCTTCTCAGGAAATGTACTTTGTGTGTGTGTGTGTGTGCTGCAGCGTGTTGGTACTGCGTAGATGACTAAAAGAAGAAAAATGCGTTTCTGGCCACAAATGGCAGGGTAGTCAGGATTTTAAACGTCACACTCTGGAGCAGAAGCCGGAGCCGAGCCAAACGAGGCCTATTTTAAACCCGACCACAGAGAGACAGAGAGGAAAGAAATAAAAGGTTGAGAAGGAAAGGACCGAGATTTGCTTTTTTTTCCCCCTCAGATGTACAAGAATGTAAATCATAAACACGTTCGGTTCATCGATCAAAATATCTTTCTCTCTTTTATAAAAAGATCTTGCACTTAATTCTTCAATACAGAATATGTAGTCCTTGTGATGAGTATGGAAACGCTATCACTTAAAACATACCCAAAACGAGAAACACAAAATACATTACAACAGCATAGTATTTAATATAAGTATTTAATATATATTTAAGATAGTATTTAATATAAGTGTGTTATAGTCAAGTACAGCAGAGCAGAGCATATAATGGAATAGATGCATATAGTGTACTATTGTATAGTTGAGTATAGTAATTGTTGCTCTTGTATCATATAGTACGTTAGGGCAATATATAATATATAATATTGTAAAGTATCAGTATAAAGTATCTGCACTGTACTAACTAAAGTATAGTAAACTCATATTTCAGAAAAAAAACATCAAGTATAGTTGATCAAATGTTATTATTTTATAGAATAATACAAAATAACTCAAAAAATATAGTATAGAAAAGTATGGTATAGAAAAGTATGGTATAGTATAGTATAGTATAGTGCAGTATAGTATAGTATAGTATAGTGCAGTATAGTATAGTATAGTATAGTATAGTATAGTATAGTATAGTATAGTATAGTATAGTATAGTGCAGTATAGTATAGTATAGTATAGTATAGTGCAGTATAGTATAGTATAGTATAGTATAGTATAGTATAGTGCAGTATAGTATAGTATAGTATAGTATAGTATAGTATAGTATAGTGCAGTATAGTATAGTATAGTATAGTGCAGTATAGTATAGTATAGTATAGTGCAGTATAGTATAGTATAGTATAGTATAGTATAGTATAGTATAGTATAGTATAGTATAGTATAGTATAGTGCAGTATAGTATAGTATAGTATAGTGCAGTATAGTATAGTATAGTATACTATAGTATAGTATAGTATAGTATAGTATAGTATAGTGCAGTATAGTATAGTATAGTATAGTATAGTATAGTATAGTATAGTATAGTATAGTATAGTATAGTATAGTATAGTGCAGTATAGTATAGTATAGTATAGTGCAGTATAGTATAGTATAGTATAGTGCAGTATAGTATAGTATAGTATAGTATAGTATAGTGCAGTATAGTATAGTATAGTATAGTGCAGTATAGTATAGTATAGTATAGTATAGTATAGTATAGTATAGTATAGTATAGTGCAGTATAGTATAGTATAGTATAGTATAGTATAGTGCAGTATAGTATAGTATAGTATAGTATAGTATAGTATAGTATAGTATAGTATAGTATAGTATAGTGCAGTATAGTATAGTATAGTATAGTATAGTATAGTATAGTGCAGTATAGTATAGTATAGTATAGTATAGTATAGTATAGTATAGTATAGTATAGTATAGTATTGTGCAGTATAGTGCAGTATAGTATAGTATAGTATAGTATAGTGCAGTATAGTATAGTATAGTATAGTATAATATAGTATAGTGCAGTATAGTATAGTATAATATAGTATAGTATAGTATAGTGCAGTATAGTATAGTATAGTATAGTATAGTATAGTATAGTATAGTATAATATAGTATAGTGCAGTATAGTATAGTATAGTATAGTATAGTATAGTGCAGTATAGTATAGTATAGTATAGTGCAGTATAGTATAGTATAGTATAGTATAGTATAGTGCAGTATAGTATAGTATAGTATAGTATAGTATAGTATAGTATAGTATAGTATAGTATAGTGCAGTATAGTATAGTATAGTATAGTATAGTATAGTATAGTATAGTATAGTATAGTGCAGTATAGTATAGTATAGTATAATATAGTATAGTGCAGTATAGTATAGTATAGTATAGTATAGTATAGTATAGTATAGTATAGTGCAGTATAGTATAGTATAGTATAGTGCAGTATAGTATAGTATAGTATAGTATACTATAGTATAGTATAGTATAGTATAGTATAGTATAGTATAGTATAGTATAGTATAGTGCAGTATAGTATAGTATAGTATAATGCAGTATAGTATAGTATAGTATAGTATACTATAGTATAGTATAGTATAGTATAGTATAGTATAGTATAGTGCAGTATAGTATAGTATAGTATAGTATAGTATAGTGCAGTATAGTATAGTATAGTATAGTATAGTATAGTATAGTATAGTATAGTATAGTATAGTATAGTATAATATAGTATAGTGCAGTATAGTATAGTATAGTATAGTATAGTATAGTATAGTATAGTATAGTGCAGTATAGTATAGTATAGTATAGTATAGTATAGTATAGTATAGTATAGTGCAGTATAGTATAGTATAGTATAGTGCAGTATAGTATAGTATAGTATAGTGCAGTATAGTATAGTATAGTATAGTGCAGTATAGTATAGTATAGTATAGTGCAGTATAGTATAGTATAGTATAGTACAGTTCACATAGCAGGTATATTATAGGTTTAATATAGACTGTAGTATACACACTATAATCCTATAGAATAGTATAGCGTAGTATATTACACTTATATTGTATTGCATTGTTATATAAATAGTAAAATGTTATATAATAATGCAACACTATATAATGAAATATAGTATAGTGCAGTGGAGGACAGTAGGGTACTGTATAATACAGTATACAGCATGTATAGTACAGTACTGTTCAGTACACTTGTATTTTTTTGAGTATATATTGAAAATATGATATATTATAAGATATAGTATTTTGTATAAACATTAAATATATGATATAGTACATCACATAGTATAATAAGAGTTTGTATTGTAACAGCATGGTAGATTAATACAGTGTAGTATTGCAAAGAACAGTAAAAAGGTGCGAGTGTAAGATATTGTAATATATACTATCATTAATTATTTAAAACATTTTTATTATAATTTATTTATAATTAATTAAAGTTTTTCTTCAAACTTTAAAAGTGCAGTCGGTGATGTTAGTTGCTATTAATTTTCAAATCCAATGAAGAAACTAATACTATTAATAAAAATGTAAATAAAATTTGTTATAGTGATACTTTAATATAATCAATAAAAAAAAAACAATAATAATAACAATAATTATTTGTATTATTATTTTCTGGATTACAAATTTTTTTTTAATACTTTAAAAATGTCAGATTTTTATTATTAATAAAATAAAATATAATAAACAATATAAAATATGAATTGTTATAATTTGGGGGATTTGATTTAGTGGTTGGTTAGTTTTAATTTGCTTCCTGGACAAATCATTGTGGTTAATAATCTTTAGCTCTGCTCATCATGTTCACCCTGCAGCAGGAGATGGTCTGTCCTGCTAATTTCTTTCAATTCAGATACACTGTCTGTGTGTGTGTGTGTGTGTGTGTGTGTGTGTGTGTGTGTGTGTGTGTGTGTGTGTGTGTGAATGAAGGAGCAGGCGGAGTCATTTCCCAGCAGGCCGTGCAGGTCTGTATCTTGGGGGAGGTAAAACAGCACAGGTTTGGCTACAAGCCGAGGAGACAAAAACCCATGTGGGGAGAGCAGAGGGGAGAAAAAGAAGTGGAAGTGTGGAGGAGGAGGAGGAGGAGTGTGAGCAGTGTGGTTGGTGTGCTCAGTAATGGCTTGTCTTGGCTCTGTGAATTTGCTTCAGTCAGCACTTTTTTTTCTGCTGCTCTGAAGAACATGAAGTTAAAACACTGGTTAACCTTTTCACAGATGAAGAACAGAGAGAAAGTGGAAGATAAAGATGAAGAACAGAGAGAAGGAGAGAGAGAAGATACAGTACAGTTGAATATCGTGTGTATTGTGCTCTTGTACAGCATCTCTAATATACATACATACAGATCTCTAACAGTGAAGACTCCTTCCATGAACATTACATCTTAACTGCGCTGTTCTAGAAATTAAATATACAACTTCTGACAAACTTCTCTTAGTAGTATGGTATAAACTAAAACGTTGTTTACATTCTGTGGTAAAGCACAGTCCTGGAGCGTGGTGGAAACATCCAGTGTGGTAAGGAGGAATATATATTTTGCGCTTGGAGCACAGTAGAAGACGATTTTAGGAAGGGTCATAAAACCTATCAGAACCACAGCAGCAGTTCTTGGAAAGCCTGGAAGTCTGGAACAGTGGCTGAGGTCGTTTACGCAAGCAGTATTGTACGTGCGAAAGCTCCCACGTGAGAAAGGAGAGAGAAGCACAGCAGGGGAAGTGTATCAGTATCAGCATTAACATCACTTACTGTTTCTATCTCCATAAATCACACACAGAGTTTCTCATTTCAAGATTTTCACATTTAAAATGAATTATTTCAACCAATAAAGCTTTTGCTGGAGCTTCATGGTGGAGCTTCATGCCGGAGCTTCATGCCGGGACTGAACCTGTGACCTTTAGACTCTCAGACTGTAACGAACGGCGCTTATGACGAGTCGTTGTGGATTTAACTTGACTTAGTCGACGCCCTTCCTGTTCCTGTTCACAGGATGCACATAGAGATTAGTGTCTACTTAGAAGAGATATCAAAGAGATGATCTTTTCTGTGTACTCAGATCCTGGAGTCCAAATAACGGGTTTAAAATGACAATCAAAATGATACAAACTTTTTGTGGCATAAAGTTTGTGGACACTCGACTTTAAGATTGATATGCGCTTCTTGTTAAACATCCCAATTGCTGTTATAATAACCTAAACTCCTCTGGGAAGATGTTCTACTCGAATTTTGGAGTCTTCATAGACTCATTTATAAAAAATGTACATTCACACTGATGTTCCGTTCCGTCCTTCAACTTCAGCAACATCACTATCATGAATAAAACGACGAACAGGTACATTTTAGCACCTGTACAGAAGGTCGAAGATGATCGTATCACTGTGCTTTGAGTAGAGTTTGGAATGAGTCCAGACCCAAGGCTCATTCAGGAGGCAGGAAACTATTAAAGCCCCAAGTGTTTCCTTCCTCAGTGACGTCACGTCCACGTCCAATACATTTCTAGTGCACTACTCTCCATCTAGTGGTTTTGAGAGTTATTACAGGGACGAGCTTCAGGAGCTGGAGTCAGACCTTCTATTTCACATTCCTCAAAAAAGGGTACTCTGGAAGTGGATCTGGAAAGATTTTGTGTGTAATTGTTCTGTTGTCGTTTTAAATAATGAATTACAAGTCAATAAGGCGTAACTATAAACTATAGCTCCAAATTATTATTATTTAAAATAAAATGAAATGAATCATCAATCCACCTACTTTTCATGACACCACGTCATATAGAAAGCATCAGTATTAAGGAGAAGTGCAGTAGATCAGAGCGCTGCAGCACAGACAGGAATCTCATCCGGAGAGAATGAATCTCATCACTAAAGCAGAAAACCCAATGAACACGATTCAACACGTCTCCTTTCACTGTAGCCACAACTGCACCTCCCGCATACATCATCTCCAGCAGAAGCATCGATATTCACTTCATCACATCATCCCAGGTTTTTCCCTGCGTTTTTATTTTTCTGTGGATTTTTTAAAATTTTTCCTGTGGATTTAAAACGAACGCAAATTGTGTGTTTTCTGTGCAGATTTTACAAGAAAGAAAACGCAAAGTATAAACGGTCCATGAAAAAAGCAACTGTTTTGAAATGTTTGGTGAACTTTCCTCACGATGTCCAGCTTTTTTCAAGAAGTCCGTCTCGTAAATGTTCTTTGTAAGTGTACGTGTGATCAAATCGATTTCTTCTCCTCTGCCAGTTGAAAAAAAAAAACAGCTATTAAATCCACACAAATAGATTTAAGTTTGTGCAGTTTGCTACAGATGCAGGTTGCGAGCTCTGACTAGTAAAGTTCTCTGACCGGCCAATCAAAAGCTAAATGACAAGGGTGCTGTCAATTTGAAATCTGATTGGTTAACGCAACAGTGTGCATGTATTTAGTTATTTATATATACACACATTACCAGTTTAAAGTTTCAATACACCGTCTTTTTGAATGGTTTTTCTTTATAATTTATTATTTTCAACATTGTGTATTAATACTGAACACGTTTTTACTATAAAAGACTTCTGGAATTCTGTAGAAAACAAAAACGTGTTAAATAACTCAGAATATTTATTCTTTCTTTCTTTCTTTCTTTCTTTCTTTCTTTCTTTCTTTCTTTCTTTCTTTCTTTCTTTCTTTCTTCATTTCTTTCTTTCTTTCTTTCATTTCTTTCTTTTTTCTTTCTTCTGTCTTTCTTGCCTTCTTTCTTTCTTTCTTTCTTTCTTTCTTTCTTTCTTTCTTTCTTTCTTTCTTTCTTTCTTTCTTATATTTTTTGCTTATTTATTTCCAACATTCTGACCCCTTTCGACTTCCACATCTCTCCAGCTCTTTTTGACCCTCTTGCCTTTTCATGCGCTCTCTCTCTCTCTCTCTCTCTCTCTCTCTCTCTCTCTCTCTCTCTCTCTCTCTCTCTCTCTCTCTCTCTCTCCCCGCCTCTCTGGCGTCACGAACAGCTCTGTCCTGTTGCCACAGCAACCCCTGTTCCCTCCTAGTCTCCCCCTGTTTTTCCTTTCACAATGGTACATCCAGCATCCTGCAGCACAATGGTCGCAGGAGGACAGAGGAGCGTGTGATTCAGCATCGCCTTTTTCTCATCCTACATTCTCTCTATTTTATTTTGGCTTCCTAAACCTGTTCATCAGTCTTTCTGTTTTTTTTGTTGCGTATCATCTTGGTGTTGATCCATGTAGCCCAGTCGGGATGGTGTGAATAACAGAGAGAGAGAAAGAGAAAGAGAGAGAGAGAGAGAGGACCGGGATCAGCTGGCGCGGAATGGTAGGTCGATATGATGCTGATGCTGATGCTGATGCTGGGGATGAAGGGTGGGGTGATGCTGATGCTGCTTCTGCTTTTGCTGCTGCTGCTCTGTAGCTTCTCCTGCTTGTAAGGTTAACCATGTTCTCAGTTCCTGCCTGTTCAGTGCTTTCAGGTCCTTCATATCCGCAGGATGTTGCGTGATTGCGTGAAACTGCGTGTCGTCCTCAGATGCAAAGTCATGAGCAATATATCGGGGGTTTTTTTTGGCTTTAGCGCAATATTACCACTATCTGATCCATGCGTCATGATATCGAGCGAAATATATCTTATATTTACTGTGTGATTATACTGAACGGAAAAAATTCTCCTAACACACACACACACACACACACACACACACACACACACACACACACACACACACACACACACACACACACACACACACACACACACACAATGCATGCAAATAGCCTATAAACACTAAATTCCATTAAAAAGCATTTTTCTATGTTAAAACAACGATTCCTACTTGGTGATTCAACTAAATCGGATGTTTTCCCTGTACCATGAGCGTGTGTTTGTGCGTGTGTGTGTTTGTGCGTGTGTGTGTGTGTGTGTGTGTGTGTGTGTGTGTGTGTGTGTGTGTGTGTGTGTTTTTCCTCTCCTCTGCATCCGTCCTGTTCATTCGGCCTAAACGGTACGCGTGAGGTCAAACCCACGCGTGGTGCCGAAATGAAAGATGACAGAGACGTGTAAACGTGTGAATGTTCCTACTGCCTGTCGGTTTGGATACGTTTCAGAATAATAAACATTACGTTTTGAAATCCGAGAGATTCGCTGCAGCCTTTCCTTCTCTTCCGATGGCTTTAATTCCATCCTCTTCCATCTTGGAGACTTGGATTGATTATTTCCTCTCTTTTTTTTATTCCTCTATTCACTGTTAGTGTTTTTTATGGGTTTGGAAATGAACATGTGTCAGGATGTAGCCAGGGATTAAAATTCACATTCCTATATTTTATTCGGAAAGTTCCTCGTCTTCAGAGTCGGGTTTAGCAGGTGTCCATGTTCATGATAATGAACGGCGGATTCATTTTGAAGAGAGACACCAGGCACAGGATTTATACAATGGCACAAGCGCTTTTCTTTAAACTCCACAAAAAATATTCTGGATAGAAAATACAGACTGCAGAATTTCACTGGATCCAGCACATCCTGTTATACTGTATTTCTACACTCTGTATTTCTAATATCATACACATCTAAAGCATAACCGAGACACGTGCCTCTGTTTCCTCTGTCTAATTAGTGCTAAAGTCTGTAGTGAAACCTGGGGGTCTGAAGACTATGTTCAGTGTTCAGCTGGAACTCTTTACTGCATTTGGAACACAGCCCGCAGGAACTCACCTGTATGAGAGCGACGCAAAGATGTTCCAATAAAACGACAGATTAGAAGATTGATGATATAAATATTTATATTTAATTAATTGTGGCCAGTTAAAAAAAAATCTTTCAGGTTTTTGTAGATGTGTTAGAAGAAATGACGCCGAAGCTGCAGCAAAACTGTTACAGAGGAAAACGAGAAGATAAAGGAGGGATAAACAAAACCTTTAGAGACACAAAGTCTTGATAGATAGATAGATAGATAGATAGATAGATAGATAGATAGATAGATAGATAGATAGATAGATAGATAGATAGATAGATAGATAGATAGATAGATAGATAGATGGATGGATGGATAGATAGGTAGATAGGTAGATAGATGGGTGGATAGATAGATAGATAGATAGATAGATAGATAGATAGATAGATAGATAGATAGATAGATAGATAGATAGATAGATAGATAGATAGATAGACGGATGGACGGATGGATAGACGGACGGATGGACAGATAAATGCATGAACAAATAGATAGATAAGTCTTAAGAGGCAGAGTGTCTTTTGATAGATATATAGATGGAGGGATGGAGCCATAGATAGATGAATGGATGGGAAAAGATGTTTATAAAAGTTTATAGATGTTTTCTTTTTCTCTCCCCCTCTCTCTCTCTCTCTCGCTTGCTCCACCCCCCCCCCCCCCTCTTCAGTCGTTTGCATTCCTTTATTGTCCGAGTCTGTGATGGCAGTCGGTGTGAAGATCTCAGTATGAATTATTTAAAAGCCTAACTGGGGGCTCTGTAATGTACGCGGCTCGAGCTTTTCCGCAAACACTCGCCCTCGCTGTCAAACCGACCTCGCTCTCCAGGGACGCACTCGTTTTCTCAGCTGAGCTCATAATGGACCTCGGCTGCAAACAGCAAGTCGACAGTGAAAATTCCCAAAATTCCCTTCCATAGGCAGGAGGTTTAGATCACTGTACTGTATATAGAGTGGATAGACAATGATGTAACAGAACCTGCAATGTGAT
>NC_139589.1:24222668-24225168 GCF_946808225.1 Silurus aristotelis
TTTTTGTCCTTCTGATGCTAATGAGTTGCTGTGAGTCACCTGTTTGTGTAGCGAAGGGAAGACGGGTCCGGCGGGAACGCCGTCTAACCTTTCCTGCATCAAATTGTGTGTGTGTGTTGTGTTGTGTTGTGTTGTGTTGTGTCTGTGGTCGATGACAGTAAAAGGAAGACATGGGGAGCAAAAGATTCACAATACCAGAGAACGTTGTGGAATGTTGTCACGCCACATAGCTTTCACAATATCCACGCTATTTAAGTGTTAGCATGAACGCGAACTAGCTACCTGCTGCATATGCTAATCTGAATTGTTCCCAGTGTGTTTTTCTTTTTATACGTAAAACCTTAAAATCTATAGATGTGTTTTTAATAAACTAATAATGTGATCGGTACAGTTCCAACTTTACACTTTCCAAATCAGACAAAGTCATTTGTGTCTTTTATGCTAAAAAAGAAAAGGGTTTAGCGTTGTGAAATAGCTGATATGAGACGATGATGTGGTTCTCTGGAAACCTTCAGCTGAAGAACCGGCTATCGAGTCTAGAGATCACTTAGAGCTGAAGATCAGCAAAATAGCTGCTATATCAACAAAATAAATAATTGTTAGGGTAGTGGTTGTAGTGGTTGTAGTGGTTGTAATGGTTGTAGTGGTTGTAATGGTTGTAGTGGTTGTAGTGGTTGTAATGGTTGTAATGGTTGTAGTGGTTGTAGTGGTTGTAATGGTTGTAGTGGTTGTTGTGGTTGTACTGGTTGTAGTGGTTGTAATGGTTGTAATGGTTGTAGTGGTTGTAATGGTTGTAGTGGTTGTAGTGGTTGTAATGGTTGTAGTGGTTGTAGTGGTTGTAATGTTGTAATGGTTGTAGTGGTTGTAGTGGTTGTAGTGGTTGTAATGGTTGTAGTGGTTGTAATGGTTGTAGTGGTTGTAATGGTCGGTAGGCAGATTCAGATATTGATACTGTATCTGTGTATCTGTGATAAATAGCGACTAGCAGTTAACTAGCCAGTGCAATCTGTAGAGTTATGAACATTTATGGATCATATTATGTAGCATGGGCTTTAGTAACATTTGTGTGTGTGTGTGTGTGTGTGTGTGTGTGTGTGTCTATTAGCATTCAGGAGCTCCTGTATGAAGTACTGAGAAAAAAAGAGAGGAGAGAGATTAATAGAGAAAGAGAGAAAGAGAGAGAGAGAGAGTGTGTGTGTGTGTGTGTGTGTGTGTGTGTGTGTGTGTGTGTTTGTATGGGGGGGAATGGGGCGGATTTAAAAATGAAGAATTATAGCCTCATTGCAGCAGCATGGTGTGAGAAACACTCGGACAGATAAAGACAGATGGAGTGAAGAGAGAGAGAGCGAGTGAAATAGAGAGAAAGAGAGGGAGCGGAAGAGGGAGAGAGCGATTTACTGCCATAAAGTGATGTGTATATACTAGCCAAGCTTCAAGTGAAGAAGACACACCGATCCGATTCTAATGCACCTACATAGACGCCATGTTTTTTTCATTTTCCAGTGGAAAATTGATTTGAAAGAGTGTCAGACAGAGAGAAAGCAACAGAGACAGAGAGAAGGAGAAAGAGAGAGAGAGAGAGAGAGAGAGAGAGAGAGAGAGAGAGAGAGAGAGAGAGAGAGCATGAGTCATTCCAGTCCACAAGTCCACAAAACACACTGAGTGTAAAATGGAGCAATGCTGCAGTACGGATTGAAGTGAAGGGTCACTTAAAATAACCTGAGCCTTGTGGGAGAGTGTTCTCTATATATTCTCTCTCTCTCGCTCTCTCTCTCTCTCTCTCTCTCTCTCTCTCTCTCTCTCTCTCTCTCTCTCTCTTTCTCTCTCTCTCTCTCTCCCCCTGTCCCACCTCTCTCTAACCTCGTATACCTTCTTATTTAACGAATCTTAACCCAGATCTATCTATCTATCTATCTATCTATCTATCTATCTATCTATCTATCTATCTATCTATCTATCTATCTATCTATCTATCTATCTATCTATCTATCTATCTATCTATCTATCTATCTATCTATCCACTCTTAATCTCGAGCCTGCACCCTGTGAACGAGCTGTCGCCATGGAAACGATACCGCACTAGCTGTCGCCATGGAAACTATACCGCACTAGATCGCTAGGGTCACAAAGGGGCGTAAAATGTCCGGAATAATTCCAGAAACTTTCCTGAAACTTTCTATACGAACTTCATAATGGACATTGATGGGAAATAATTAGGAATGTGGGAAAATGTATATAAACTGTTTCATATACAAACATAAATATAAACATTGTTAAGCGGAAATGCTGGATGTTACTATGATTCACCTGTAGCCAATCAGAAGCCTGTATTTGGATAAACTATGATATAATACAAAACACAAATAAATATATGACACCTGACTGTGAGATTTAATATTATTAATACTACAGATAAAAATAGATCTGATTTATTATATGTTTATTTCTCCTTCTTGTAAAAAGGATTGCGGGTTGATGATAAGGCCACATTTAAATTCAT